>NW_027202354.1:87500-185000 GCF_024711535.1 Dipodomys merriami | reverse complement strand
ACACTCACAGGCCAAAAGGTCACCGGGCCCAGACTGCGGGGCCTGCCAAAAAACCACCCTTCCCGCCCCTCCCAACGCCCTTCCAAGCGCACCCAGGCCCAGCCCGGCCGCTCAATCCCCCAGGTCTGGGGCTTTTCCTGCGCAAGCCTTGGGAATCCAGGCTCTCCACCTTCTCCCAGGTTGGGACAGGAACTCCGGATCCTCCTCCTCTTCTTCAGGAGTCCCAGGATTACAGGTGGGGCCAGGCCGCAGCGAGCAGACAGCCTGGTATGTTCTGCTTTCTGCCGGCCCAGCCCACGTGCCGCCCCCGTACCCCTTGGCCCACGCGCAGGGTCAGATCCAAAGCATTGGAAATTCCTGCGCAGAAAAAGCTCACTATGGTAGGTGGGGGCGGGACAGGAAGGGGAATCCAGGGAGAGATGCTATGACTATGATGTAAGGTGGGGATGTGTCCCCGTGAAGCCCCGCCCCTAGCTTTCTTTCTCTGGGCCTGGTGCTGGGGTGAGGGTGGGGGCAAACTCTGGAGTGAGCTGTGATGTGAGGCATGGGGGGGGTCGTGTCCTAGTGAGTGCCGGCCCACTCTCCCTGCTGAGAGCTCCCGTGCCCCTCCCACCCGACACACCCCTCCCACCTACCCGGCCTGGGGGAGCTTCTTCCTGGAGTTGGAAGGTAGCATCTTGCTAGCCTTCCTAGCTGCTCTCCTCCCCCTCCCATGCTGGTGCCTCTGGCCTCAGCTAGATGGCCTGTCCCCCAAATACTAATATTGATCTGATAACAAGGATACTTTTTCTTTTTTGGACAGGACTGGGATTTGAACTAAGGGCCTTGCACTTATTTGCCTACAAGTTGAGCCATGTACCCAGTCTCTTTTGCTTTAGTTATTTTTCAGGAAGACCTTATGGCTGGCCTGTGCCATGATAATTCTACTAATGCTTTTCTCAAAGATGGGAGGTTTTTTGTTTATATGGGGTCTTGCTAATTTCTTTTAAAAATTATTTTTATTTTTATTTTTTGGCAAGATTGACCTTGAATCATGCATATCCTCCTGATCTCCATCTACTACTATTGTATTGCAGGCATGAGCCACCACATGCACTTAAAAAAAAAAAAAGGAAGTTTGGCTTAAAAAATATTTTTATTGTAAACATACTGTATAGAGGGGTTTACACTAAGCTAATGACTACATTTTCTATGGAGCATTTTTACCCCCTCTTTATTTTTCTCCTACCATCCCTTCTTACCCCACTTCTTTCCTCCCCACCACCCAAGTTGTAAAGTTCATTTTCAATATAGTGTCTTATACATATTTATCCTTATTTCAGCATTTTGTTATTTCCCTACCCCACTCCAAATTATAAAAATGTATATACAAGATGCAGGACACCGGAATCAAATGCAGTGAAAAATGGGGATATACTGTGGGGGAAGAACATACAAATGAAACAAAAAAAAATCATGTAGTCTATTATAATTACATTAAAAACAACAACAAAGTTAAAACCTTTTGTGTCTCTCTCTTTCGCTTAGAATCATCTTATATGGTTATATGTATAGTTTTTGATCTTTTCTGTTTGTCCTAGACATACACTAGTTATTGCAAATAAGGGAAACAATGGGACCTATGTTTCTTTAGGCCTGGCTTACTTCACTTAATATTCTTTCCAAGTCTTTCCATTCCTAACAAATGGGGTAATGTCATTCTTTCTGACAGAGGCACAGAATTCCATTGTATATCTATTCCACCACATTTTCTTGATCCATTCATCTATTGATGGGCGTCTGGGTTGGTTCCATATTTAGTTATAGTGAATAATGCTGCGATAAACAGAGTTGTGCTAGTAGACTTACTATGGCCTTGTTTGTTCTCTTTTGGGAAAATGCCTAAAAGTGGGATTGTTGGGCCACAGGGGAGCTCTATGTGGAGTCTTTTGAGGAACTTCCATATTGCTTTCCAAAGTGGTTGAACAAGTTTACACTCCCACCAACATTGCAGTAGGGTTCCCTTCTGGCCACATCCCCTCCATCATCTGTTGTTATTAGATTACTTGATAATAGCCATTCTAACTGGGGTAAGGTGGAATCTCAATGTTGTAATGATTTGCATTTCTTTTATAGCTAGAGAAGTTGAATATTTCTTCATGTGTCTATTGGCCTTTTTATTTTCTCTTCAGATACTTTTTAAGTCATAAGATTTCTTCAGGTCTGGAGAAGTGTGGCTTTCTGCACTGTTTACTAGTTTGTTTTGTTTGTTTGTTTGTTTTTTTGGTCAGTCCTGGGGCTTGAAATCTGGGCCTGGGTTGCTGTCCTTGAGCCTTTCAGCTCAAGGCTAGTACTCTACCACTTGAGCCACAGTATCACTTCTGGCTTTTTCTGAGTAGTTTATTGGAGATAAGAGTTTCACAGACTTTCCTGGCCAGGCTGCTTTTCAACTTCAATCCAAGGATCTGAGCCCCCTCACTAGCTAGGGTAACATGCCTGAGCCACTGGCACCTGGCTTTGGATTTTACTATTTTATGTTTGAGTCTCATTACCTGTCTGTAATGCACTGGAATGAGTGATTTTTTTTCCTGTTCCTGGTGCTTTAACTCTTGGGCCTTGGCCCAGTACCCAAGGTTCTTTTGCTCAAGACTTGAGCCACAGTACCACTTCTGGATTTTTTCTGAGTAGTTAATTGGAGAGAAGAGTTTCACAGACTTTCCTGCCTGGGCTGGCTTTAAACCACCATCCTAAGATCTAGGTCTATTGAATAGCCAGGATTGCAAGTGTACTAAGGCCCTGGCGCACAGCTGAATCTCCCTATTTTAAGCCTCATATTGTAGCTTAGACAGTAGGTATATGCCCCAAGAGCCAACATCTCCCAATTTTCTGCCAGTGCTGGCCTGGAACCCTGATCTTGACAATCTGAGCCTCCCAAGTAGCTAGGATTATAGGTGTGAGCTGCCAGTGCCTTAGATTCAAGGTCTGATATAACTGTTTAGAGTCCTGCTTGTCTTCTTACATAGGACAGTATTTCAGTAACAACTATCTTTTTCTCCCACTTCTGCACAATAAAGGAGGGATTGCAATAAAACTCAAGTGTGTTTTCCCCCTCTCACTGAGGAGGTTGAAACCAACTGCTTTTTCATGGTGTTGGCAGACTTGTATATTTACCATAAGGTGAGACTTCTGATAGAATGCCTGGAAAGGAAAATACCACCTCTAGGAAATTTTCAGGGATGTTCCAGTGGCAGATTAGGCTGTGATCAGATTCTAGAGAAATTGAGATTCAATCTCAAAGTTTCTATCACCAAGTAGAATGATATTTTCATTCATTCAGTACAGTGTTTAGGATAACCAAATTCCTAGATATTTTCTCAAGAAATAGCAAAGCCACTTAGACTCAAAGCTTTTACTTTCCAGCAAATAACTACATGGAAGGGGATGCTAGTGAATGAGAATGCTAGCTAGTGCTTTGGAAAATTGAGAGAGTACCTAATAATTAGATTTAGATGACTTTGGAGAAGGTGCAAAGAGGAATATAGGAATGTTGCACAAGAGATAGAGGAATGTGGAATGTTGAATGGAGGTATGACAGAAAAGCACTTCTGTGTTGCAGTTCATGTGCAGGAGGTCAGGATTGAATGAAAAGTTCACCTCTAGCTGGGTTCTGGTGGCTCACATCTGAAATCCTAGCTACTCAGGAGGATGAGCTCTGAGGACCTGGTTCAAAGCCAGCCCTGGCAGGAAAGTGAGACAGGTCTAATTAACCATCAGAAAACCAAGTGACACTGTGGCTCTAAGTAGTGGAGTTCTAGCCTTGTGTGGACAGTCTTAGAGAAATTCAAGAATAGGACGAGAGAGAAAGGTAATGGAAGGGAGAGAGGAGAGGAAGATGAGGGGAAGAGGAAGTAGAGGAGGAGATGGTATAGGTTAGAAGAGGAGGGAAGAGAGATGATGGGGGAAAGGAGGAAAAAGGGGTGAGAGTGAAGTGAACGAAATGGAGAATAAGAAATAATGCACAGACCTCAAGCCCCAGCTCTAGCACGCACTCACATACACACACTCAACTAAAGAAAAAGGGAAAAATCTGATAAATAGTACTTCCCTCCCATCCATCCTCTTCACTTAACACTGGCCCCAACTCGAACACTCCATGGAATTCAGGATTCTTCAGCTCCCTTCATTTCTACTGTCATTTCTCCTTTAGTATTACTGTGTACCCTGTCATTCACCATGTACCCATCTTTGCCATCTTGTGACTCTCATTGCTTCTCTCACTAGAATCCCATCCATTCTTTGAGGGAATCACTGCTACTCAAATATCCCTGAGCTGGATCAATGAAGCCCCAGCCTTCCTCCTGCTGAAAATCTCATCAGTCTGCTCTGCAGGCTCAGCCTCCTATTCCCAGTGCATACGTAGCAAAGGCCAAGTCTGCCCAACTCCTCCCCATCACATGCTTGTCACGTAAAGGCAGAATCAGCCCTCCACATAACCTCTCTGTGCAAAGCTAATGTCCTGGCTGAAGCAACACAAATATGGCAGTGGTGAAGGATCATATCTAATCTTCCTGAATTTCTGTTGATATGAGAATGCAGTTATCCCAGGCAGGATATGTCTACAGGCAGAGTCCATCCAGGCCCCATCAATCCACAAGTACCACTATATCTCCA
The DNA here is from genome assembly GCF_024711535.1 of Dipodomys merriami. Lineage (NCBI taxonomy): Eukaryota > Metazoa > Chordata > Mammalia > Rodentia > Heteromyidae > Dipodomys > Dipodomys merriami. The sequence continues at coordinate 180,350 of NW_027202354.1, read as the reverse complement.
TGGCTTCTCAGGTCTCCTGTTCCATCATATATTTCACCAGGTTTAGCTGAACCAAAGGGAGTATATTTTAATATATACACTTTGTGATTCCAAAAATGGACTCTTGGTGTTCAGCATGATTGACTATTGAACATCAGCTCCCTCATCAGCACGCTGGTTCTCCCAGCAGAAAAATTAGGGTCTATTCTTCCATGAGGCCAATAGTCTTTCCCTGTGAACTGCCAAGGTAAAGGACCATGTGCAAAGCCTGGTGCTCTTGGGAAGGCGTGTCAGCTGGTGACCTCTCTGGGGACTCACTGGCTCTCTACCAAGATAAGCTAACACTCAGTGCTGACCCTCTTGTACAGTGCACATGTCCCTCCCTCTCTCCCTATCAATTTGTATACCAGCCCACCACCCCCTTTCTCCCACAACCATTTATAAGGTGTCCCTCACACAGCTGTGCCTCACATATAAGTACACAAATCCCTTTCATAACAACACAGAAACCAAAGTATGCCACAGCAGACTAACAAAGTCAAATTCACTTCCTGATGCTGGAGGCTCTGCCTGTCATCCTAACTGTCCCAGCAGCCTGTATGGGAACTAGAACACTCACTCCATCTTCACTTAACTAGAAAAATGCAGGCCTGGAGCTATCATGTAGTGGTAGTGTAATAAAAAGCAGTTCCAAAGGCATCTGCCTCCCCCCACATGCTGAACTCATTGTTCCCCTGTGACCAGCTGTAGCAGGAGGTAGGGGGGTGGGGTCAAGAAGGGATGGGACAGTGAGCTTCGTGGGGCCAGGGCATGAGTGGAGGTTGAAACTGTTAGAGCTGTTGGAGTGGGGGAGGGGCCCAGGCTATATATTGTCTGTCTGTGCTGAGGAGGAGGGGCTGGGGAGAGACAGACAGCAAGAGGCTCCTATCAGAACAGAGCAGATCAGGGCTGGCCTGTGAAGAGGCTTGCGGCCTGTGGACAGGACACTGCAGAGGCAGATAAAGGAGGAGGAAGGAATAAAAAGGAAAAGCTTTCCCCTTTGGAGGTTTGCAGACTGACTATTTGGAGGTTTGCAAGTCTGGAGGTGTGATTAAAGTGATAGTTAACCAGCCATGACCATGCAAGCTGAAAAAGAGAAAGTGTGAGAGAGGGAGGGGAAACCAGAGAGAGTCAGAGTCAGATTCAAGAGCAGGAAGAGAAGGAGAGAGAGTGGAAGTGTGCGTGAAAGGAACAAGAAGTGGGATAGGGGAAGCAGAATAGGCGAAGGTATGGGGAGAAAGGAAACAAGGGAAGAGAATGGTAGAGGAGGGAATGTGGGGAAAGGGAAGAGAGGAAGGAGAAAGAAAAGGAAACAGAATAAGAAAAAATGACTGAGGTCAATCCCCCCAGTACCAGCACAAGGATACACACAAGAACAAAAAGGGAAAAAAGGCATGGAGGCATCATGGATATCAAATGAACTACCTTCCACCCACCCTCTTCACCGAACACTGGTCCATGTGGAATTCAGGAGTCCTCAGCTCCCTTCATAACCTGGCTCCTGTCATTTCTCCTTTAGATTTAGTGTGCATCCTGTCAATTACCAGGTACCCATCTTTGTCCTCTTGTGGCCCTCAGTGCTTCTCTCACCAGAATCCCATCTCATTCTGTTTGCTGAGCTCTGCACCCCAAATAGCCCTGACCTGGACTCCTCATTCACCAGGAGCCCCAAGCCCAGCTCTTGCTGCAAATGTCAAGTCTTCTCTGCAGGCCCAGCCTCCTGATCCCAGTGTACACATTACAAAGGCCTACCTCCTCCATTCCACACTTGTCACCAAAGGCAGCATCAGCCCTCAACAACTGCCTCTGTGTGCAGACCTAATGTCCCTGGCTGAATCAACACTAATAACCCAGAGGTGGAGGATCACATCCAATCTTACCCAACTTCTGCTCATGTCCAGATGCAGTCATCCCAGGCAGGGTCCATCCTATATCTCCATACTTTCTTAGGTTTCTTACTACTTCACAGATTTCTCCACCTCTAGCTGAGAGGAAGGAAAACTATTTTAATTCATACATTTCTGTGATTCAAAAATGAGCTCTGGATGTTCAGAATGCTGCTCCCCAGCACTCTGATACCCCAAGAACAAAAACAGGACTCTGCTATTCTTCCATGAGGCTTAGAGTCTTCTCATGGGAACTGAAGGGGAGAGGAAGCACCATGTCCAATGTCGGGGAAAGGGATGTTACCTGGGAGACTCTGGGAACTCACAGAATCTCTACCCAGATAGGACATCACTCAGTGTTCACAACCTTCAATTGTGCACGTCCTTCTCATCTTGTGTATTCGGCACAGCAGCCCACCACACCTTTCCTTCACCAACCATTTTCAAGGTGTCCCTCACACCCCTCAGATAACTACACAAATCACTTTTGTCACATCAGAGAAGCCATCCTGTGCTATGCCAGTATAAGAAGATCAAAGTGTTGCTGATGGTGGTGGATCATGCCTGTAATCCTAACTCCTCCAGAAGCTAACACCTAGAGATCACAGTTAAAGCCAACCTGAGCAGACTTCATTTTAAATTAACTAGAAAAATCTTGGCTTGGAGGTGTGACTCAAGTGGTACAGCACCGGTTATGAACATGCAAACTCAAAGAGAAAGATCTAGAGAGGCAGGAGAGAAAAACACAGATTCATGAGGACAGATGAAGGTAGAAGGGAAGAGAAGAGGAAAAGAAGAGGATCGAGAAGAGGAAAAGTAGAAGAGGGAAAGCAGAGAATGGTCTGGAGGGAAGTTAGCTGGAAAAGGGGGGAACGGAAATGGGGAGAAAGAAGAGCTTTGACACAGAAAGAAAATCACTCAGTTCCAGTGCTGGGACCAGCACACACTCACAAATATATACCCACAATAAACAAAAAGAAAAAAAGGAAAGGACTGAGAAAATATGGAAATTAACACGATTTCCCTTCCCACCCACTCTCTTCAGTGGAATTCCATGTGGAATTCAGGAGTCCTTAGCTTCCTCCTCTCAGCTCTCCTTCCACATCAGTGTCAACCTTGTCTATCAGGAAGGTGCCCATCCTTTGCCCTCTTTTGGTACGCACTGCTTCTTTTCAATGGAATACAATCTCATCCTGTTAGCTGTGTTCTGTTCCCCAAATAACCCTGAGCTGGATCATTGATCCAACAGGAGTCATCGCCCACCTGCTGTTGCAAATCACATCAGTCTGCTTTGCAGGCTCAGCCTCCTGACCCCTGGGCACACATAGCAAAGATCAGGTGTGCCCAACCCTTCCCCATTACATACTTGTCAGCCGAAGCAGCATCAGACCAAAGCACTTGCTATGTGGAAATCTAATGCCCCTGGCGAAGCGAACATAAATAATCCAGTGATGGATCATATCCAAACATACCGAATTTCTGCTCATGTCCTGATGCAGTCATATCAAGCAGGGTAAATCCACAGGCACCAATATATCTCCATACTCTCTCATGTATCTTGCTGCTCTTTCCATGGATTGTCCACCTGGAGCTGAAAGGAAAGGAAATGTTTTAATTCATATAGTTTGTGGAACTAAAAATGGGCTCTGGATGTTCAGAAGGGTCTAATATTTTAGACTCAGGTCTCCCAGTAGTCTTGATCCCCTAGGGGAACAAAATGTACTTTGCTATTTATCATGAGGCTTAGAGACTTCAGCAGAGAAAAGCCAGGAAAACAGAAGCACCATGTTGAAGCATGGTGCCCTGGAGTAGGGGAGACACCTGGGGGGCCTCTGAGGGGACTCCTAGAATCTCAACTAAGATATCCCAACACTCAGTGCAGACACTCTTGAACAATATACATGCCTTGCCTCCCTGTCAATTCTCCACACCATCCCACCATGCCCTTCCTTCAACAACCATTTGTAAATTGTCCCTCACAGAGCTGTCCCCCAGATAAGTACATAAATCCCTTTTTCCACATTAGAAAAACCAACCTGTGTCTCACCAGATGAACAATGTCAAAAGTCCTGCCAGGTATGGATGGCTCTAGTCTGAAATCCTAACTATTCCAGAACTTCACACCCAGAACAGTGCACTTAAAGCCAGCAAGAACAGACCATAGAAATGCAGGCTTGGAGGTTGGAATCAAGTGGTAGAGCACCTGTGATGCACATGCAAACTGAAAGAGAAAGACAGGAGACACAGAAGCAGAGGCAGAGAGACAGATTCATTCAAATTTCTGCTCATGTGCAGACACAGTCATCCCAGGCCTGGTCCATCCACAAACACCACTATATCTCCATGCTTTTTCAGGTCTCTTGTTTCTTCACAGGTTTGTCCACCTCTACCTGAAAGGAAAGAAAATTAGCTTAATTCACACATTTTTCCAGTGTAATCAGGGACTCTGTTTGCTCAGAATATTCTCAAATTTGAAACTCAGCTCCCTCAGCACTCTGATTCCCCTTAGAGAAATGTGGACTCCCAGGGCAGTTGCAATTGTAAGTAATCTGTATAGGAAAAAGGGTCTTTAAAATTTACTGTTTTTATTTTACTGTAAGTCTGAAATAAGAGATTTTTGGATGATGGCATTATGTTAGAATGGCAATTAGGTTTAGAGAGAACACACAAGAAACTGCATTAAAATGGAGGAAAGTTGGGGCAGAAACTACTGACATGGTGCATGGAGACAGGTCCCTCTCTTTTCCCAGTGAAGATGAGCCCTTGAGCTTCGACCCAGCCAGTGTAAATAGTTGTACACAGTCACCTAGAGACTGCCCAAGGAGAAGCGAGGCCAGGATGCCACCTTCCCCCCAGATCCCCCTGCTCCTATACCAAGAAGCCCGAGGGCCACACTTTAAACCTAAGTAAACAAACTAGGCAAGTAAGTAGGAAAACATGCAACATATCTGGAAGGTGAGATGATGATCTGCTGCAGCATTTGGGACACAAACACCTTAGTGTTCAGGGGACAAATGGGAAGTTACTTAATAAAGTGACATTACTTGAAAGTAAGGGATCGAGATGGATCCACCAAGCTCAGAAGGTACAGACAGCTTGAGGCCAACTTTCAGCTTACTTTTCAACATTTAAAAGTCAGCTCCCTGTCAGCTCTCCTCTCACTGGAAGGAATGCTAGCTGGGGAATCCCCTAGCACTTGTCACTCAGCCTGGCTATGCTGGACTGAGACCTCTGCTGGGGATACTGGGCACACAGCAGTGTGAACATTCTGCATGACTCCCTCCCCTCCTGCAGATCTTCAATTCCACACCTCTCTGCTTTTCCACACCTTAGTGCTGTGGCTGAGTTCTGCACCTCTTTCTCTGGAACAGCTTTGTTCTTAAGCTGTGGACATTACTTTGGGGGCCTTCAAACAGTAGCAGAGTTTGTGAAAAATGGTGACTATCCTGTGAGCCACGCTCTTCCAGCCCCATCACTTATTCCAGCTGGAGGCTATGGCCTCCCCCTGTGCCTGTCCAGAGGGAAGGGCATTTTCCACCAAGTGCCAACTCTCTAGTCTGCTCAGCCAACTAAAAGAATCCTGGCCCCAGGTTAAGCTAGTACTGGAGCTGTGTGGGGAGCAGAGGGGAAGGACAGGCAGACTGGCACTTTGGCCTCTCTTCAGGCAACTGTTTGTCATCATTTTGCAATTGAATTTCTGAAGACAAACTGAATGTGTTAAGTTGTGCAGCTAAGCTGACTCTCCTTCATGGACAGAGGGCTGGTGGAAAGTGCCTGAGGAGTTGAGGTACAGTGGAATAGCCAAAGGCATCATTTTCCACTCCACACTTCTGGCACTCCCTTTTGAGTTTTCTTGGATGACCAGATAGGTACCCATGGCTTCATTGAACGCTCTGTCCTGGATTGCCTTTTGAATGTCAGCAATGTTGTAACCCATGTCCCATAGGACTGTGACACTAATGGGGTCCAGCTTTCTGGGCAGTGGCTCATCAAGAAGCAGGCCAAACCCCACACCTACAGCCAGCCATGGGTTTCTGATTGACATCCACAGTCAGCAGTTTGGAAAGGAGATAATGTCTCTTTGCAGATAGATAAAGGAGAGCTGTGTAACTGCCCTCAAGGATGTGTACCCATGTCTGCCATCTTCCTCCCCTCAAACAGCAACTTTCCTGTTGTCCTCACATACAGAAGCATACCTAGGATCCAAATGTCCTCTTTATAGGCATCATACATTTTGTATAGGAACATTTCTAGAAGTGTGAATATCAAGGCTCCACAAAACCCCTTTAGCAATTGCCCCAGCAACACCCTGATGCTCAGCCCCAAATTACTGACTTTGGCATTGCATTTGCCATCCACAGGATGTTCCTGTGTGTGAATCTATTCTTGTGATGGTAGTGCACAGCACTCACCATCTCCTTGAACAGCCTCCTGGCTTCAAGGTGGTGACAGGAGGATTTGCCAGTCCACCCTGTCCTATACTGGCTGTTGTTACACATTTTGTCATGACTCAATTTGAAGGCCTTTTGAGTCAGGGTAGGGTGGAGATACTGCCTCTTGTCTCCTGAAGTGTTAGTCATTTGGTTTGGACTTTAAATGACATCAAGCTGAAATTATTTACATTGTTTCAAAACCAAACAAATTGATGTTCACATGTTTTTTGGTCATGTGTGGGACTTGAACTCAGGGCCTGGGCAGTATCCTTGAGCTCTAATGCTCAACCACTTTGAGCCACAATGTCACTTACAGTTTCCGGGGTTAACTGAAGATAAGTGTCTCATGGGCTTTCTACTCAGGGTGGCTTTGAACCTAGAACCTCAGGTCTCAGTCCCATAAGGAACTAGAATTACAGATGTGAGCCACCAGTACCTGGCACAAATAGGATTTTAAAAAGATGCCAAGTTTTAACCTTAGACAAGACCATGAGGTCTGAAGGGCTGAGACCTTATCAGGACTTCTGCTTGGTAGTTCAAGTTCCTGTCTGCCATTGCTCTGTGAAGGACTCTATGTGTTTCTGAGTTAGCCCACGGCAATCTTTTTATTCCGTATTTTATTTCATTTTTAAAAGGTTTCAGTGACATTATTTTCCAAATATGTTTATGGAACAGCCACCATTGTCAATGGCTGGAAGTGGAACATTTCCCAGGGTGTTATTTTTAATAAGTCATTACTAACCATTATGATGCAGCATGGAACTCGTAATGGCTCTTGAAGGAAGGTGGAATCTTTCCTAATTAGGTTTTTATTATCTGTAAGTAATTGTACAGGACTGGGAATGTGGGTTAGTGGTCGAGTGCTCACCTAGCATGCACAAATCTCTGGATTTGATTCCTCAGTTTCATATACATAGAAAAGCCAGAAGTGGAACTGTGGCTCAAGTGGTAGAGTGCCTCAAGCAAAAGAAGCTCAGAGACAGTGCCAAGGCCAAGTTCAAGACCCAGGACTGGCAAAAACACAGGAAGGGGTAAATGATCTGAATAGAAATTTCAAAAAATAAGAAATGCGGGAGTTCCGGGAAGATGGCAGAGGAGAAGCTGGAATCTGAACAAGCACTCACATAGAAAGCAGTTTTAGAGTTCCAGTGAACAGTCCTAAGCCAGAGAATCACACCAAGTGTGCCATCACAGAACAGAGAGTTAGACAAGAGAGGGGAAGCCAAGGCAAAAAGACACATCTGAGCGCCTGCCAGCAGCTGCCGCTGCGGCGGCAGGGTCGCGGCGGCGACCACCGCCGTGGGGTCATACCTGAGACACAGAGAGTCCGGGATGAAGGAGCCAGATGCAGGGGACTAGCGGATTCTACTCAACCCCAACAAGAACTAACAAGGAAAAGACATCTTCATCCTGCAGTTTGCAGACCAGAGACGACCCAGGATCCAAGACTCGGCGTGAGTACAAGCCCGACATCCTCACTCCTTCTCAGGGAGCAGAGAGGGGAAGGCCACCCCTCCCCCCCCCCAGCACCGGTGATCTCCATCTTGGATACCGACAAAGCTCGGAGGAGCTGCTAGCTCCAGCTCAGGCCTTGGAATAAAACGAGTCATTTAGCAGGTCACAAGAACTTACTGGCAAAGTGACCTGCCAGACTCAGCTCCATCCAGGGAAAAGTCACCCAGCTCAGGTGCCAGCCATTGGAGTGGCTTTCCCCACTGGGTAACCAGAGCCAGAAGCTGCCCCTCCCTCTAGCAGCCACCACAATCAATTGAAAAACAGAAACCCTGAGAATGGCTCCAGGCTGGGCGCTGTGAGTTTTATCACAAAATAGCCCCAGGGATAAGCTACTGTTTGTTGAAAGGCCTCAACTCTACCCAGAACCTAGCCTCATCACTGCATCCCCCTCTTTTGTGATTCTCAAAGCTGATCAACCTCCCAGAAAACTAACCTGGGAAGGGGATCTCAAAATCTTGGGTAAAGCAGAGCATTTTTCTGCCTCTTCCAACAAACCGACTTAAGAAACAAATCAAGCCACAGGACCTCAAGCTGACCAGAGACTCCAACAAGAGTCTGGCTACAGACAAAAGGGAGATACAGGATTCTTCCCACACACACACACAAAAAAAAAAAAAATCAAAGGACTTTTTTTTTCTTCTTCTTCTTTTCTTTTTTTCGTTTGTTTTTTGTTTTTTTGTTACCTTATATATATATATATATATATATATATATATATATATATATATATATAATTTTTTTCTCTTCTAAAACTTTTATTAATATTTAATTTTTGCCTCTTCTGAAAAAATAATTGTTTTCCACTAGCTTTTTTTTTTCTCCTCTTATAATTTTTATTTTAGGAATATGTGAATGAGCGTTTTCCTTTCTCTTCTTCTCTTCTTTCTCTTTTTCTTTCTTTCTTAATCATCTTTTTTTTTTGTCTAGTGCTACTGAACTTCTGATCTTTTCTTCTCCATTTCCCATCCTTAAAGTTTTTCACATCTCCTCTATGTCCCTCCCTTTCTGTCAACATATTCACATTCCTCTCTAAAGAGATGGTCTTTTAATCTCTATAATAACATTAATTTTTACGTTTCTATTTTTTTTCTGGTCTCTTTTCATTCCCCTTTCCGTCTCTTCCTTTTCTCTCTCTCTCTACTTGCATCCTACCCAACCCATTTCCTGCATTATGATTAGGACATAGTTTACTCTCCTTGTGCCTCCCCACACCAATCTATTCCTATTTTTTACCCACATCTCTCCCTAATCCTAATAATTTCAGGTTTTCCAAATTCTTTTCTGCACTTCGAAGTCCTTTAACATATAGTTGTTCAATGTTGAATAGATGTATCTGTTGAACTAGATGCTATCTGTAGACTATTGACTGTACAAATGCAAACTTTGGTTGAGGGTTGCCTTAAGATAGTGTTCTAGCACAAAACTGGTGCTATCTTCATCTCAAATGGGCACAGTAAGCCGGAAAAACACAAGAAAAATGGCAAATTCGGGTATCTCAATTCCCAGTCCTGATAATCAGGGATTAGAACAGATAAAGAATAATCCAGAGGAGAGTTCCCAAATAGCTCTACAAACACTACTAGCAAACATGATAAATGAGATGTTTGACAATGTACAAAGGACTCTGTATGAGTGTGATAGGGAGAGAGAGGAGGCATCGCAGAAGTTTATACAGGAATAACATAAGCGTGAGGAAGCTACTCAAAAACTGATACAGGATTTGTGTGAACAACTTGAGAATACTCAAAGAGAAAGGGAGGAATGGCGTGAGCTGGCAAAGAACACTCAAAGAGAACTGCAGGAATCCCAAGAAGGGGAAGAAAGAGAACTGCAGGAATCCCACAGACGGGAGGAAGCTAATCAAAGAGTAATTCAGGAATTGAGAGATCAGGTAGAGAATACACAAAGATCACTAAAGGCATTCATGGAATCCATTAAAAAAGAGCTGAAGGAAGTCAGGGAGACCACAAAGGGAATGCTGAATGGAACCCAACAGAAGGAATGGGAGTCCAAAGAAACCATAACCAATCAACTAAGTGATCTGAGAACAAACACAGAACACCAAATTAAGGAAGTAAAGAAATTCATACAAGACCTAAAACAGAGCTTCAACAAAGAACTTGAAGCCATCAAAGCTGACCAATTAGAAGGAAAAGAGATAAAAAAGAAAGTAGAGAGTCTTGACAGCAGGTTAGACCATGCAGAAGATCGAATCTCAGGGATTGAAGACAGCCTAGATATTATAGAGAAAGTACATGCAACCATCCAAGACAAGTCCAAGAAATATGATAGGTCTATCCAACACCTGGAAGACACCATCAGAAGGCCCAATCTAAGGATAATGGGTGTAGAGGAGCACCTAGAAACATAAGTTAATGGTCTAGGAAATTTGTTCAACAGGATCCTAGCAGAGAACTTCCCAAACATACAAAAAGATAGGCCTATTCAGATAAAAGAAGCTTTTAGAACCCCAAATAGACCAGACCAGAATAGGACAACCCACCGTCACATTATAATCCACACAGGATCAACTCAGATCAAGGAAATGATCCTTAAAGCTGTCAAGGAGAAAAGGTTAATCACCTATAAAGGGACACCAATTAGAATTACCTCAGATTTCTCAGCAGAGACAATCAAAGCAAGAAGAGCCTGGAATGACGTATGCCATGCCCTAAAAGCAAACAACTATCAACCAAGAATACTGTACCCAGCTAAACTCTCCTTCATAACTGAAGGCCAAATAAAAACCTTCCATAGCAAAGAAAAATTGAAACAATACATCTCCACCAAACAAGCCCTACAAAAGATTCCTTAAGATGTCCTACACATAGAAAACCAACAAGACCGCAACAAAGGCCCAGAAACTGCACCCAAACTGAGAATCCAAGAACCTTAGGAAGAACCCAGTTTTCACAGCCCCCAAGAAGGTGGATAACATGGCAGGAACTCCCAAATACCTCTCAGTCCTATCTCTTAACGTTAACGGACTGAACTCTCCAATTAAGCGACATAGACTGTCTAGATGGATTAAAAAAAAGACCCTTCTATCTGCTGCCTGCAGGAGTCACATCTTGCCTGTAAAAACAAACACATTTTCAATGTTAAAGGCTGGAACAAATTCTACCAAGCAAACGGCCCTCATAAACAGGCGGGAGTTGCAATCCTAATATCAGATAAAATAGACTTCAAATTAAAATTCGTGAGAAGAGATAAAGAAGGTCGCTACATACTAATTAAAGGATCTCTCCTTCAGGAGGATATTACAATTCTAAATATCTATTCGCCAAACAATGGAGCACCCAAATTTATCAAAGAAACACTACTTTCGCTCAAATCCCATATAGATCCAAAGACATTAATTGTTGGGGATTTTAACACACCACTCTACCCACTAGATAGATCAACTCGGCAAAAACTCAACAGAGAAACCGCAGATCTAAACAGCTGCATAGGTCAACTAGATTTAAAAGACATTTACCGAACATTTCAACCAGCAGCATCAGAATACACATTCTTCTAAGCAGCACATGGAACGTCTTCTAAAATAGACCACATTTTAGGCCACAAAGCAAACTTGTCTAAATTCAGAAACATTGAAGTTATACCTTGCATTCTCTCTGACCACAAGGGAATAAAATTAGAACTCAACACCAAAAGCCACCAAAGAAAGTCTGGTATCACATGGAGGCTGAACAACACACTGCTGAATCACGAGTGGGTCATGGAAGAGATTAGAAAGGAAATTCAAATGTTCATGCTATTCAACAAAAATGAACACACAAATTACCAGCTCCTCTGGGACACAGCAAAAGCAGTACTCAGAGGCAAGTTTATAGCTCTGAGCTCCTACATCAACAAATTGGAGAGATCTGAAACTAACAATTTAATGACACATCTGAACCTCCTTGATAAAGAGCAGCAAGATAAACCCCAATCCAGTAGACGGAAAGAAATAATCAAAATTAAATCAGAATTAAATGAATTAGTATCCAAAAAAAACTATAGAAAGAATCAACAAAACAAAGAGTTCGTTCTTCGAAAAACTTAACAAAATTGACAGACCCTTAGCAAACCTTATCAGAAAAAGAGAGAACACACCCAATTTAATAAACTCAGAGATGAGAATGGAAACATCACCATGGAAACAACCAAGATTCAGAACATTATAAGGGAATACTTCTCAAAACTTTATGCTAATAAGTATGAGAACTTGACAGAAATGGACCTTTTCCTAGCAAATATTGACATGCCAAAACTAAATCAAGATGAGTTAAACCAGCTTAACAGGCCCATATCAAGCATTGAAATAGAAACTGCAATAAGAGACCTACCAGCTAAAAAAGTCAAGGAGCAGATGGTTTTACAGCGGAATTTTACAAGGCCTTCAAAGCAGAGCTCACACCAATACTTCTCCAACTCTTCAATGAAATTGAAAGAGAAAGATCACTACCGAACACATTCTATGAAGCCATCATAACCCTCATCCCAAAACCAGGCAGGGACTACTCAAAGAAAGAGTACTATAGACCCATTTCTTTGATGAACATTGATGCAAAACTTCTCAACAAAATATTCTCCAATCGACTTCAACAATTTATCCACAAATCATACACCATGATCAAACAGGATTCTTTTCAGGGATGCAAAGCTGGTTCAATGTATGCAAATCAATTAATATTATTCATCACATCAACAGGAGCAACAATAAGAACCACATAGTAATCTCAGTAGATGCAGAAAAAGCATTCGAGAAGATCCAACACCCCTTTATGATGAAGGTTTTGGAAAAATTAGGAATCCATGGAACATTTCTCAATACAATAAAGGCTGTATATGACAAACCTACAGCCAGCATTATATTCAATGGTGAAAAACTAAAGCCATTTCCTCTTAACTCAGGAACAAGACAAGGATGCCCACTCTCTCCACTTCTCTTCAATCTAGTATTAGAATGCCTAGCTACAGCAATAAGATAAGATGCAGACATAAAGGGGATCCAAATAGGGAAAGAAAAAATAAAACTCTCCCTCTTTACAGGTGACATGATCTTGTATTTAAAGAATCCCATAGACTCCACTCCCAAATTACTCAAGGTGATTCAAAACTTTGGCAATGTAGCAGGTTATAAAATTAACCCCCAAAAATCAATGGCTTTTCTGTATGCCAACAATGAGAAAAGTGTGGCTGAAATTAGGAAAGCAACTCCATTTGTAATAGTCCCACAAAAAATAAAATAACTAGGAATTAACTTACCTAAAGAATTTAAGGACCTCTACGATGAAAACTTTAAAATCTTGAAAAAGGAAATCAACACAGAACTTAAAAAATGGCAAAACCTCCCATGCTCCTGGATTGGCAAGATTAACATCGTGAAAATGGCAATACTTCCCAAGGCTATCTACAAATTCAACCCGATACCTATCAAAATTCCACCCTCATTCTTCAAGGAAATAGAAGAGGCAATCCAAAAATTCATATGGAACAATAAAAGACCCCGAATAGCAAAAACGCTCCTCAATGGAAAGAACACTGCTGGAGGAATATCAATACCAAATTTCAAACTCTACTATAAAGCCATAGTAATCAAAACAGCTTGGTACTGGCATAAGAAAAGACCTCAGGACCATTGGAATAGAAATGAAAACCCAGAAATGAACCTACAGACCTATAGCCATCTTATCTTCGATAAGGAAGCTAAAACAATAGAATGGAAGAAAGACAGCCTCTTCAGTAAATGGTGCTGGCAAAACTGGTTAACTACATGTAGAAAACTAAAACTAGATCCTTATATATCACCCTGCACCAGAATCAACTCCAAATGGATCAAAGACCTTGAACTCAAAGCAGACACTCTGAAAACATTACAGGATGGAATAGGAGAAATCTAGGTCTCTTAGCTCAGGACCAAATTTTCTGAATAGAGACCCGGAAACACAACAAATCAAAGAAAGGTTGGACAAATGGGATTGCATAATGTTGCAGAGCTTCTGCAGGGCAAATGACATAGCTAGCAAGATCAATAGAATGCCCACCGATTGGGAGAAGATCTTTACTAGCCATACAACAGACAAGGGTCTCAAATCTAAAATATATTTGAACTCAAAAAATTAAACCACCCAACAAAAAATCCTCAAAGAAAAAACTGCCCAATAAATCAGTGGGCGAAAGACTTAAAGAGAATCTTCTCTGAAGAAGAAAGAATGGCCAATAGACACATGAAGAAATGTTCAACATCCCTAGCCATAAAAGAAATGCAAATCAAAACAACATTGAGATATCACCTCACTCCAGTTAGAACAGCAAAAATCAAGAACTCTAACAACAACAGATGCTGGAGGGGATGTGGACAGAAAGGAACCTTACTTCATTGTTGGTGGGAATGTAAACTTGTTCAACCACTTTGGAAAGCTGTATGGAGGTTCCTCAAAAGACTTCACATAGATCTCCCCTATGATCCAGCAATCCCACTTTTGGGCATTTACCCAAATGTTTACAAACAAGACCACACTGAAGCTACCAGCACAACTATGTTTATTGCAGCATTATTTACCATAGCTAAGATATGGAACCAACCCAGATGCCCCTCAGTAGATGAATGGATCAAGAAAATGTGGTATATATACACAATGGAATTCTATGCCTCCATCAGAATGAATGACATTTTCCCATTTGTTAGGAAATGGAAAGGTTTGGAAAAAATTATATTAAGTGAAGTAAGCCAGGCCCAAAGAAGCATAGGTCCCATGGTTTCCCTTATTTGCAATGTCTAGTATAGGTATGAGTCAAGAGGAAAAGGTCAGATAATGTGATTTTCGGAAAATGAACCCTTAAATATGTATTTTAATGTTTTCGTTTCTTTCATGCATGTGTTTCTAACGCATTTATAAGATTATTTCTTTGTTGCTTTGTATGTCCCTCCCCCACAGTGTAACCCCCGCTTTCACTATATTTGATGTCAGTATAACATGTGGAGGAGATGGGGACAAACAAGTGGTTTAAGGTTTCAGGTGGACCTGTTGCAACAATGAGAAGTACAAAATGTCATGTCAAAACCAGCTTTACAATGTCGGTGTGGGGGCAGGAGTGGGGTATGATTGGGTGGAGGGGAGGGGGGAGGCTGAGAAGGGAGGTGAAGGTAAACAAAGGAGGAGGCTGCAATGCTTGGTAAGAAATGTATGCATTATCCTGCCCATGTAATTGTAACCCCTCTGTACAGTATGTTCTCAAATAAAATAAAATAAAATAAAATAAAACTCAAAAAAAAAGAAATGCAAATAACCAAAAATATATGAAGAAAATGTCCAGTGTCTTTAGCCATGCTGGAAAACTTTTTAAAAAAATCAAAACGATAGAAAGATAACATATGCTGGCTAGGATGTAGAGAGACAGATTGTAAATTGATACAAGCATTATGGTAAACAATTTGAAGGTCTCTAAATAAATACATGAGCTCACGTACAATTATACTATGTCTATTTCAAGATTATTTATACCAGCTTGGCTATAGAATCAGTCTAAATGTCTATCAATGGAGAAATTGGTAATGATCTTTCTCTTTCACACACATATATACATGCACACACACACACACAAAGGAGAATTTTCCAGGCATAACAGTGATTGGAAAGCTATCATTTGGAGCACAATGGAGGCAAGGATTAAGTAAAGTTATCGAGACAAATGGCCCAGGGTCGCTCAGATATGTAGAGAACAATGACGACCATGGACTAGTGCTGACCAGAGGTTGGGGAGGAGGAATGAAAAGGGGAAAGGTGAGGTTTGTTTGATCAGTGTGTCATGTCCTGTGTATGATTACTACTTGCTTATAAAAAGTATCAATATTAAGATTGTCATCTTCCATGACCAGAAGAGAACCGTTTTCTCCTGCCTACATGACTCCACTGCAGCCTAGGCCCCTGCCCCTGGCCCTAGGTGGTCTTCCCATTCGCCCTACTATGTCCCTCCCAAAATCATCCTTGTAAACACAACCCACAGCATACTATTCTCTGTGTGTATGTGAGTGTGTGTGGATGCAAGCACAGGCCAATATGTGGACTTGGACTCCCTGTTCAGTGTGAATGCTCTACTCCTTAAGCCACAGCTCCACTTCCAAGTTTTCTGGAATCATGCAATTTTCTACCCAGAATAGATTTGAATAATGACCTGTCAGCAGCCAGCCCTAGAATACTTTATCTGCATGCATGTTCTATTTACTATAGCACCATTCACAATAATATAGGGAATCATTCAAGTGTCCATCACTGGACGAATAAAAAGACAGTACATACATATTGTAGTACATTATTCAGCCTAAAAAAATAAAAAATAAAACTGCCTGGTACAGGTGGCTCCTGCCTGTCATCCTATCTACACAGGAGATAGGAGGATTGAAGTCAAAGCCAGCCCAGGCAGGATATCCATGAGAGTCTTACTTCAAATATCCATCAGAAAACCAGGAATGGAGCTGTGCCTCAAAGTGGTAAAGTGATAGTCTGGAGCTAAATGCTCAGGGACCACTTACTGTCCCTAATTCAAGCACCAAAAAGGAACCAGAAAAAAGAAACCAACACTCAGACACTATGGATGGATCTGGAGGACACTCAGTTTCATGAAGTAATACAGCCAGAGGAACACCAATATCGCACACACCCTTTCATATTTAAAGAAATGTGGCTTTAGAGTAGATAGGAGAACCACAGGACATTGTTGAAGCAGCCTCCTTTGGTGAAGTGGAGAGCCTCTGCTACCAAGAGGCTCCTGTGACTTCTCTGATCCTGTTCTCTCCACTGAGCGCAGGCTTCCTTGCTGCAGCCACACTGGCATTTGCACTGTAGGATCTGGGGGCCACTGCTTTTCCAACTGCCTGGAATGCGTTTCCCGACACCCAGCTGCTCACTCCCCTATTCTTCCCCAAAACCCCCTTGCCAAACAGGTCTACTCTGATACTTAAAAATACAACCTTGTGCACATGTGTACACAACACACATCTGCAAACACACAAAAACACAGAGTATTTCCAACACTCATCCTGATTCTTTCTGCCTTAATCTTCCTTTTCATATATACTATGTAGTACTTTTATAAGTTTGGGTATTCTCACTCTCCATGCTTGAGTGTAAACCCACAGAGATAATTTTATGCTGTTCTCAGCATTCTGTCAGTCTTCAGCATGATGTCACTCATCCTGTAGGCACTCAGTAAATGTCCATTGAATGAAAGCCTACCCATTCCCTCACACATTTATTCAACAAGTATACTGCCATACATGGTCAAAGCTCTTTCCTACTGTTTTCCCATGACTCCTCTACACAACCCCTGTCACCCTTGCCTCGTGGTCTCCCCACCTGTGTTCCCAAGCCCTTTGCCTAAAGCTTTGTGACCCTCAATTTTACATATGGAGATGGTGTGCAAACACCAAATAACCTTTTCCTCCTCTGGGAAGCCTTTCCATACCATCTGAACTCCTTACTGGAGTTCTTCCAAGTCTCTCTGTAAGCCATGAACCCGTCCTAGCTAATGGTCTGTGTGACATTGTGGCTAACCTGTGGAACCCTCATCCTCAGGCCAACTTTTCGTCTTCTCTCCAAGTACTGAGCCAAATGCACTCCAGCTGTTCCACAAAGGTTTAGGAGTGTTCGAGGATGCCCATGCATCATACTGTCAATTGAAAAGTCAAAGGAATACCTGAGTTTTGGAGAGTGAGCTCATCTGGCCCCAAAAGACTGGCATGAAATCATAAAATGACTTGCCTCCTGGTTGGCACAAGGCCCTGCCCACAGCCCCAAGGGTACACAATGCCCCTCTCCCTCATCTCCATAATGCAACCCAACACTGAAATCCCACCCAGTGCAGCAGTGACGAGGCACCCTATCTACTGCCCTGGGACTACTAGAAACTAGCTTCAAGCCAAACCCACTGCCGGGAACTGAAACCTAGTCCCTCATTTCAGGACCCCTGAGACAACGAAAAAGAACTTAGAAACCATGGAAATTCACAGTACGTCCCTCCCCATCCACCCATTTCACTGACCAATGATCCTTGCGGAATTCAGAAGTCCCTAGTTTCCTCCTCTCAGCTCTCCTTCAGCATCCGGGTCAACCCTGTCTATCAGCAAGGTGCCCATTTCTTGTATATTTTTGGCTCTCAGTGCTTCTGTAACAAAAATCCTATCTTATTCTCTGGGAAGAGCTCTGTTCCCTAATTACCGCAGAGATATACCACTGTTTCACTGGGAGCCTCAGCCTTCTCCTGCTGCAAATCTCATCAGTCTGCCTTGCACGCTCAGTCTCTTGACTCCGGTGAACATACAACAGAGGTCCAATGTGTCCAACACCTCCCCATCACACACCTGTCTTCCAAAGGCAGAATCACCCTCAGTACTTCCATCGTGTAGAAATCTAATGTGCTGCTGAATGAATATCACAGTGTTGGAGGTTCATATCCAATCTTACTGAATTTCTGCTCATGTCCACATGTAGTCATCTCCATCCACATGCTCCTATATTTTCATGCTTTCTTAGGTCTCTTGCTCATTCAAAGGTTTCTCCACCTCTAGTTGATAGGAAGGAAAAGTATTGTATTTCCTACATTTTTTGGTTCAAAAATGGGCTCTGGAGACTTATAGTGTGGTAATATTTGAAACTCAGCTTCCTCCACACTATGTGCCCTAGGACAATAATCAGGCCCTACTCTTCTTCCATGAGACCTAGAGGCTTCCCCTGGGAACTGACAAGGAAAAGGAAGCACCATGCCCAAGCCTGGTGCTCTGGGGAAGGTGGTGTCAACTGGAAGCATCTTTGGGGACTCAAAGGGTCTCTCCTAAGAATCTGACAAATCCCAGTGTTGAAACCCTTGTATTATGGAAATGTAATTCTCTATCTTTTCATTTTCCACATGCAGCCCAACCCAATACCCTTTCCTTCCCCAAACATTTTTAAGTTGTCCCTCATACAAGTACACAATTTCCTTTTGTCATAACAGAGAAACCAACCTGTGCTGTACCAGATTCACAAAGTCTAGGTGCTAAAGGCTCACCTGTATAATCCTAACTACTGCACACGCTGACACTGAGAAGACAGTAGATAAAGCCAGCCTGAGCAGACTCCATGTCCAACTCTGTAGAAAATCAGGCCTAGAAGAGTGACTCCACTGGTAGAACATCAGCCAGAAAAACACCCACACTCAAGAGAGAGAAAGGGAAAGAGGGGACCTGAGGGGGAGAAAGAAAATGGACAGAGAGAAAAACAGAGGGACATGCATACATACCTAAAGACAGAGAGACAAAGAGACAAATTCAGGAGAAAGGACTGAGTGAGAAGGAATGGGATAGGGAGAAAATGATTAGAGGGAGGAGAAGAGGAGAAGAAGAATGGTGGTGTAAAAAAGGAGAGATTAGAGACAGTAAAGGGGAGGATGGCCCAAGGAAAGGCCACAGAGGAAAAAGGAGACTGAAAAACAGAGTTCAAGCCAGCACACTCCGAAATGCATACACACAAAAACAAAAAGAGAATAAAAAAGCATTGAGAAATCATGGAAATTAATATTACTTTCCTCCCCAAATGCCCTATTCACTGAACACTGTTCCATGAGGAGTTCACCATTCCTTACTTTCCTCCTCAGCTCTCTTTGAGTATCAGTATCAACCCTGTCTTAAACCAGTTATGCATCATTTGTCTATTTGGAACCTTATTGCTTCTCTCACCAGAAACCTATCTCATACTTTGAGAATAGCATTGCTCCCCAAATACCCCTGAGCATTACCACTGATCCACCAGGAGCCCCAGCCCTCCTCTTGCCTCTAATCTCATCAGTCTACTCTTCAGGTTCAGCCTTCTGACCCAGTGTACACATAGAAAACGTCAGGTTTGCCCAACTCCTCCCCATCACACACTTCTCACCCAAAGGCAGCATCAATCCTCAGCACGGCCTTTGTGTGCAATTCTACTGCCCTGGGTGAACCAATACAAATAATCTAGTGTGAAGGGTCATATATAATCTTACTGAATTTTTGTTCTTGTGGGAAGGCAGTCATCCCAGGAAGGGTCCATCCACGGGTGTGGTCCATATACAACCAATGTCCGTCCAGGCTATGTCCTTCCACAGATCCCAGTTTATATCCATGATTCCTGAGGTTTCCTGTTCCTTTACCACCTCTAGCTGAAAGGAAGGGAATATATTTTAATTCATACACTTTGTGGTTCCAAAAATGGCCTCTTGATGTTCAGAATGTTCAAATATTTAAAACTTGGCTCCGATAGCATTCTTTATTCCACACGAAGAAAAATTGGGCTCTGCTATTCTTCCATGAGGCCTAAAGTATTTACTGGGAAATGGAAGCACCATGCCCATGCTGGGTGCTCTGGGAAAGGGGGCCTCTCTGGGGACTCATACAGTCTCTACTAATATTCTGACACTTCTCAGTGCACCTTTAAAGTGCACATGTCATCCTTCCCTGTCCATTTACACCAACCCATTACACCCTTGCTTCCACAACCAATTGTAAGGTGACTCTTACACAGCTGTCCCTCATATAAATACACAAATCCCCTTTCAAAACAGAAAAAGCAACCTTTGCCTCACCAGATTAACAAAGCCAATTGCCTTCCCTGATGCTGTAGGCTCATTTCTGTAATCCTACCTATCTGCCAAGTTGACACCTTGAAGATTGCATTTACAGCAAGTCTGGGAAGACTCCATCTTCAAGTAACTAGAGAAATGCGAGCCTGGAAGTGTAACTCAAGCAGGAGAGAACCAGACATATCCATGAAAACTGAGAGAGAGAGAGAAAAGAGAAAGACAGAGAGGGAGAAAGGGAAAGAAGAAATAAGAGAGAAGTGTAGAGAGAGAGGAGTAGTGAGGGAGGTGGGGAGAGAGAGACAGGTTCAAGAGCGGGAAGAGAGGGAAAGGGAATGGTAGAGGGAAGTAGAACAGCAAGAAGAGGAACAGGAGAATTAGAATAGCAGTAGTTATGGGAGGAGTGAAAACAATGAAGAGAAATGGTGGGGAGGAGCAGGGAGAAGGTGAGAAAAGTGGAGAGAGAACAGAGATGGCAAAGGATACAGAGCATAAGAAAAAAAAGCACTGAGGTGTAGCAGCACACACAAACACAGACACACAACAAACAAAAGGAAACAATAAAAGAATAACAATTGAGAAATCTTACAAATCAACAGTTAATACCTTCCCAATCACTTTCTTCACTGAAGAATGGCACATGTGGAATTCAGGATTCCTCAGTTCCCTTCTTAACTTGCCTCCTGTCTTCTCCTTTACATTTAGTGTCCACTCTGTCATTTACTTTGTACCCATCTTTTCCCTCTTGTAGCTCATATTGGGACTCTTACCAGAATCCCATTTTGTTCTTTCAGGGGAGATCTGCTCCCGAATAGCTCTGAACTGGACCACTGATCCCACCTCCTGCAGAAAATCTCATCAGTCTGCTCTGCAGGCTTAGCCTCCTGATATCAGTGCACACATAGCAAAAGCCAGGTGTTGGGGCTGGGAAGGTGGTTCAGTGGTAGAGTGCTTGCCTTGCATGCGTAAGTCCCTGGGTTCGATTCCTCAGCATTGCATAAGCAGGGAAAAAAGGTAGAAGTGGAGCTGTGGCTGAAGTGGTAAAGTGCTAGCCTTGAGCTGAAGAGCTGAGGGACAGTGCCCAGGCCCAGAGTTCAGGCCCCATGACAGGACCCCCTTCCCTCAAGAAAAAAAAATGTCAGGTGTGCCCAATTTCTCCCCATCACACACTTGTCTCCCAAGAGCAGACAGCATCATCCTGCACCACTCCCTCTCTGTGGAAATCTCATGGCCCTGGCTAAACCAACACAAATAACCCAGTGGAAGAGGTCATATTCAATCTTACCGAATTTTCACTCCTGTCCAGATGCAGTCATCCCAGCAGGGTCCATCCACAGGCACCACTGTATCTTTATGCTTTCTTAGGTCTCGTGCTCATTCACAGGTTTCTCTGATAGGGAGAAAATGTATTTAATCCATACATTTTCTTTCATTAAATAATGAGCTCTGGATGTTCAGAATGTTCTCAGATTTGAAACTCTGCTCCCCTGGCAATCTGATTTACTAACCAGAAAACTTGGGCTCTGCTCTTCTTCCATGAGGCCTAAAGTCATCACCTGGGGACTGCTAGGGGAAAGGAAGCACCCTGCCCAAAGCCTGGTGTTTGGGGGAAGTTGTGTCAGTAGGGGGACTCCCTGTGGATGAACAGATTCTCTACAATACCTCTCACTCCTTTCTGTGCTGACATACTGGCACTGTGCACAGGTTCTTTCCACCCTGTCCATTCTGCACAATCACCCACCACATGTTTCCCTCCTCAAACAGTTCCAAGATGTCTCTCACACATCTGTCCCTCAGATAAGTACACAAATCCCTGTGCTACACCAGATTAACAAGGTCAGAAACATTGCTGATGGTGGTGGATCATGCTTGTAATCATAGTTCTTCCAAAAGGTGACACCAGAAGATCAGAATTTAAACCAGCCAGGGCACACTCCATCTTCAATTAAGTAGAAAAATGCTGGCTTAGAGGTGTGACTTAAGTGATAGAGCAAGAGCTATGAACATGCCAACTCAAAGAGAAAGATCTAGAGAGGCAGGAGAGAAAAAGACAGATTTGTGAGTACAGTGGATGGGAGAGAGAATAGAAGAGGAAGAGAAGAGGAGAGAGAAGAGGGAAAGGGGAAGAAGAGACGGAGAGGAATGGCTTGGAGGGAAGTGAGCTGGAAAGGGGAAGAGAGACAGGAAATAGGGAGAAAGAAGAGACAGAAAAGGAGACAAAGTGAAAATCACTCAGTTCAAGTGCCAGTACCAGCACACACTCACAAACACATGCACACAACCACAAAATAACCCAAAGAAAATAAAATCAAACGAGAGACACAACATGGAAATCAACAGTAATTCCCTGTCCACCCGTCTTCACTACAGATGGTTCCATGTATAATTCAAGAAACCTTAGCTTCCTCCTCTCAGCTCTCCTTCAGCATCAGTGTCAACCCTGTCTATCAGCAAGGTGCCTATTATTTGCCCAATTTTGGCCCTCATTGCTTCACTCACCAGATTCCCCTCTCATTCTTTCAGCTGAGTTCTGTTCCCCAAGTGCCCCTGAGCCAGCCCACCTCCTGCTGCAAATCTCATAAGTTTGTCCTGCAGCTTCAATCTCCTGGACCCAGTGCACATATAGCAAAGGCCAGGTGTGCCCAAGTGCTCCCCACGGCTCATCACCTAAAAGCAGCACCAGCCCTCAGCATTGCCTCTGTGTGGATTTCTAATATCCTAGCTGAACCAACACACATAACCCAGTGGTGGAGGATGATATCCTATCTTAACAAATTACTTTTCATGTGGGAACACAGTCTACCCAGGCAGGGTCCATCTTCAGGTAAAGCCCATCCAGGCCCTGACCATCGGAACTACTTATAAGCAGAAGGACACAAGCAACTACTATTATCCACACTTTCTCAGGTCTCTTGCTCCTTCAGAGATCACTCTCACTCTGGTGAATGGAAAGAAAAAATGCTTTAATTCATATACTTTGTAATACCAGAAATTGACTCTGGATGTTAAAAATGTTCTAATATTTGAAACTCAGCTTCCTTCCCTCCATGGTTCCCATAGGAAAAAAATCAGGCCCTCCTATTCTACCATGAGACCTATATTCTTCCCTTGGGAACTTACAGGGAAAACACCATGGCCAAAGTCTATGCTCTGGGGAAGCAGGTTCAGCTGGGGCCTCTTTGGGGAGTCTCACAAGGTCTCTACTAAGAACCGGACACCTCTCAGTGTTGACACCCTTGCACTGTGGAAATGTAATTCTCTGCCTATTGTCATCCTACACACTAGCCCACCATAGCCTTCCTTTCTAAACACTTGTGAGTTGTACCTTACACAGCTATCCCTCACATAAGCATACCAATCCCTTTTGAAACAACAGACTAACCAACCCGTGCTCTACCAGATTCACAACGTCCAAAGAACTGCTAGCTCCTGGAGGCTCATGTGTGTAATCCAAACTATTCTACTAGTTGACATTGGGAAGTCTGCAGACAAAACCAGCCTGTGTAGACTCTACTTATTGCAACCAGAAAAATTCAGGACTAGAGGTGTGACTACAGAGGTAGATCACCAGCCAGAAACATGTAAACTGAAAGAAAAATGAGAGTGAGAGACTGAGACAGACAGAGAGAGAGAAAGAGAGAGAGAGAGAGAGACAGACAGACAGACAGACAGACAGACAGACAGACAGACAGACAGAATCGGCGGAAAGAGACAGAGACAGATTCAGGAGGAAGAAAAGGGTGAGATGGAATGGGAAAGGGAGAAGAGGAGAAACATCAGAAATGAAGGAGAAGAGGAAAATATGAGGGAGTAGGAATGAAGAGAAATGGTAGAGGGGGGAGAGCAAAGAAAGTCCAGGAGGAAAAGGAGACTCGGAGAGAAAACCAGACAAGTATAGAGTACAAGCCATTATACCACCACACGCTCACAAATGGATCCAATAATAAAGAAAAAAGAAAGACAATAAAGAAAAATCATGGAGACATCATGGAAATTCACAGTTCTTCCCTCCACACCCACCCTCTTCAATGAACTCTGGTCCATGTGGAGTTCAGGACTGTTAGCTTCCTCCTCTCACCTCTCCTTCAGCATCAGTTTCAACCCTGTCCATCACCAAGATGCCTGTCATATGACCACTTTGGCCCTCACTGCTTTTCTCACCAGAAACTCATTATTTGAGAAGAGCTCTGTTCCCTAAATACCCCTGAGGTGCACCACTGATCCCACAGGAGCCCCAGCCCACTTCCTGCTGCAAATCTCATCATTATGCAGTGCAGGCTCAGCCCTCTGAGCCCAGCCCCCCCCCCCCATAGCAAAGGCCAGCTGTGCCCAACTCTCCCCATCCCACACTTGTTACTCAAGGGCTGCATCCGCCCTCAGCACTGCCTCTGTGGGAATCTAATGACCTTGCTGAATCAAAACAAATTTCACAGTGGAGAAGGCTCACATCCAATCTCACTGGATTTCTGTGGAAATGCAGTCAGCCCAGGCAGGGTCCAGCCACAGGCACCACTATATAGCCATGCTTTCTCGGGTCTCCTGTTCCTTCACATAATTCACCACCTGTAGCTGAAAGCAAGGGAATATATTTTAACTGGTACACTTTGTGATTCCAAAAACGGACTCTTGCTGGTTCTCCCTGCAGAAAATTAGGGTTTACTTTTCCATGAGTCCTACAGTTTTTCCCAGGAAACTGCCAGGGGAAAGGAAGCATCATGCCCAAAGCCTGGTGCTCTCGGGAAGGGGGTGTCAGCTGGGGGCTTCCCAGGAAACTACCAGAATCTCTAGAAAGATATGACAACACTGAGCGCTGACCCTTTGTGCAGTACACATGTTCCTCCCTCCCTGTCCATTTGCACACCAGGCCACCACCCCCTTCCTTCAACACCATTTGTAAGGTGTCCCTCACACAGCTGTCCCTTACAGAACTACACAAAACCCTTTCAAATAACAGAGAAGGCAACCTGTGCTACACCAGACTAACAAAGTCTAATGTGTTGCCTGATGCTGGAGGCTCTTGCCTGTAATCCTAGCTATCCCACAAGTTTACCTGCAACATTATACAGACAGCACTTTGGGAAATTCCTTCCTCAATTAACTAGAGAAATGAAAGCCTGGAGGTATGACTCAAGTGGGAGGGAACTAGTTATGACCATGTAAACTGAAAGAGATGAAGAGAGAGATAGGAGAGACAGAGAAAAAGACATTGTGAGAGACTGATTCAAGAGCAGGGAGAGAGGAAGACAGAATGGAACAGGAAGATTCATGAGGAGGGAATAGGAAGAGAAGAAGAGGGAGAAGAATGAAAGGGGAAGAATAGGAGGAATGTAAGAGGGAGAAAGAAAATTAAGGAAGGTAGTTGGGATGGGGTGGAGAGGTGAGAAGGTGAGGATGAGAAGAGAGTGCAAAGGAGACAGAAAGAGAGAAAAGCAGAGTTCAAGCTCCAGTACCAGTACACATGCAAAACACGTACACACAACAAGCCAACATGAGATAAAAGAAAAAGCATGAAGAAATCAAGGAAAGTCAGAGAACTTCCCTCCCCACCCACCCTATTCACTAAATACTGGTCCATGTGGAGTTCAGGATTCCTCAGCTCTTTCCTGACCATCCTGAGTTGTCATACAGCATCAGTGTCAGTCCTTTCTTTCAATAAGGTGCCCATCCTTTACCCTCTTTTGGCCTTCCTTGTTTCTCTCACCACAATCCCATCTCATTCTTTGAGGGGAAATTTGCTTCCCAAATGGCCCTGAGTTTGATCTGATTCACCCAGAGGTCCAGGCCACTTCCTTCCACTGTCTACTCTGAAGGCTCAGCTTCTTGACCCAGAGCACAAATAGCAAAGGCCATGTGGACCCAACTCCTCCCCATCACTCCCTTGTCACCCCCCGAAGCTGAACCAACACATATGACCCAGTGGTGGAGGGTCACATCCAATGATACCAAGTCTCTGCTCATATTCAGAAACAGTCAGCCCAGTCAGGGTCCATCCACAGACAAAGTCCACCAAGCATCCATCCACAGGCACCACTGTATCTCCATACTTTCTCAGGAATTGTGCTCCTTCTCACGTTTCTCCACCTCTACCTTCAAAGAAGGGATATTATTCTACTTCATATCCTTGGCCAGTCTAAACAGTGGCGCTGGTTGGTCAGACTGTTCTCTTATTTGAAACTCAGCTAACCCAACCTTCTGCTTCCCCTTAGAGAAAATGGGGGCTCATGGGAGGAGTTGCAATTCAAAACAACCTGTCTAGGTAATAGGGTCTCTTTGATAGTGAGCAAATAAACAACTCTGAAAAAAGAGATTCTTGGATGATGGTTTTATGTTGGGATTATGATGAGATTTAGAGAGAAATCACACAGGCAGGAGAGTGCATTGAAATGGAGGAAAGTAGGGGAGAAAACATTGAAAGTGCACTGGGTGAATGGCGACAGGTATCTCTCCATTCCCAGTGAAGATTTGCCTTTATGCTCCAACCTAGCCAGGGTAACTAGTGTGCTCAGGTGTTGTACCCAGTCACCTAGAGACTGCGGAAGGAGAAGCAGAGTCCAGGATGTGTCCTGCCCCTCATATGCATGGATTCCTATACCAACAAGCTCAAAGGCCTCACCTTGAACCGAACTAAAGAACTCAATAAACTGGCAAGTAGGGACACAAGCAACCTACCTGGAAGGTGAGATGACCCGCTGCAGAATTTGGGACAAAAACACCTTAGTGTTGAGGGCACAAATGGGAAAGGTTGTTCAATGAAGTGACAATACTCTTAAGTAAGGGATCAATGTGGATATGCCCAGCTCAGAAGGTACAGGCAGCTTGAGGCCCCTTTCAGCTTACCTTTCAGCATTGGAAAGCCTTGGTGATGTCAGCTGTCCTTTCTCCAGAAGAAATCCCTGCTGGTGAATCACACAACCTGGCCATGCTGGCCTGAGACGTCCGCAGGGTGAACTTCCTGCACGACTCCTTCCCCACTTGCAGCTCTTCAATTGCACACCTCTCTGCTTTTCCACACACCAGATAGTCACCCCGAAGGTCTGAGTCTGGTGGGTGGTTTTCAATTTTGCTGTTTCAGAGTTCTGTACCCATTTCTCTGGGCCAGCTTTACTCTCAATCTGTGGACATTACTTTGGGGCATTCATGACTTACAGCTCTTCAATTCCACACCTCGCTGCTTTGGCACACCCCAGTTAGACTTACCCCAAAGGTCTGAGTCTGGTGGGTGGTTTTCAATTCTGCTGTTTCAGATTCCTGTCCCCCTTTCTCTCGGACAGCTTTACTCTCAATTTGTGGACATTACTCTGGAGCCTTCACACAGCAGCAGATTCTTCAAAAAATAGTGACTATCCTGTTAGCCACCCTCCTCCAGCCCGTCTAATGTTCCACCTGGGGCCTATGGCCTCCCCCTGAGGCTGCGCAGTGGGAAGAGCATTTCCCACTGAGTGGGAACTGTCTAGTGTGCCCGAGCAGCTAAAATAATCCGGGCCCCAAATGAAGCTGGAACTGGAGATCTGCAGGGTGTATAGCGGAAGCACAAGCAGACTGGAACTTCGGGTTCTCTTCAGAGGTAACTGAAATTCTGAGGACAAGCTGAAGGCCTGAGGTGCAGAAAAGGTTGCTCTTTTTCATGCAGGGAGAGGGCTGGTGGGATTTTCCTCAGGAGTTAGGCATGGTGGACTAGCCAAAGGCATCGTTTTTGGTTCTACACTGCTAGCATTCTCCTTGAAGTGTTCCTGCATGAGCAGGTAGGTGCCCATGGCTTCATTGAATTCTCGGCCCTGGATTGCCTTTTCAACGCCAGCTACGCTGTACCCCATGTCACACATGACTGTGACAATAATGGGGTCCAGCTTTTTGGGAAGTGGCTCATCAGGAAGCAGGCCAAATCCCATACCTAGAGCCAGCCATGGGTGCTGCATTATTTTCTTAATAGCAGGCCTCAGATTGAAGTCCACAGTCAGCAGTTTAGAAAGGAGATCACGGCCCATTGCAGATAGGTAAAGGGGACCGGTGTACCTGGACTCTAGGATTTGTTTCTCTATCTGAGTCATCTTATACCCCTCAAATGGGAACTTTCCTGTTGTCATCATATATAACAGGATGCCCAAGTCCCAAAAGTCCACCTTGTACCCATCGAACATGTTGTATAGGAACACTTCAGGAGGGTGGAATATCAAGGCTCCACAAACCCCCTTTACCAACTGCCCTGGGGACACCCTGATGCTAAGGCCAAAATCACTGACCCTGGCATTGTGGTTGGTGTCCAACAGCAAGTTGTCGACCTTCAGATCTAGGTGTGCAATACCGTTCTCAGCTCTTTCTTGAGAAGAACTTTGACCGCCACTGTGGTGTCTGTGAGGCAGTGATGGGCCAGTTTTACATAGCAAAAGCTGCCGTAACCAATGACCTCTCTTAAATTGTACTTTCCAATGACAGTGATCTCCTCCTCCCTGGGGAAGGAACTAAAGTTGTATATTAACATCTTGCAGCTGGGATGGCAAGTGATCAAGAATAAGAATTATCTAAGATAATCTAAATAGAGTTAGTAACTTATAAATCTTAAAAGGAAACTACCAACGAACAAGTAAATACAACCCCCACCCCTGACAAGTAAATGAAATCCCCAAACCCAAACAACAAAACCACCACTCCTCCCCACACCCAAAGAAAGCAGCCAAGTAGCTCGTAGTCCATCCAGCGGATCAGCAAGTAAAAGCTCCCAGCGCTGTAACTGACAAAGCTGGAGAGCAGCTGCTTCTTATATACCCTGCTGGGAATGCCTCACAATGCCCTGTGATGTCAGGGGCAGATGGACCAATCACAAGTCAGGCCATTGACATAAGTGAGGAAGTGGACCAATCAGAGCCCAGTTCACACCCGCTGGCAGTGGGCACATGGCAGGATGCTCTTCCTGCTACCATGGCAGCCACGTGGGAATCATGAGGACATTGAGCAGTGGCCCTCATATTTCTTGGGGTTTGGGCATCCTAGGATGGTCCCTGGGAGGGAATCACCCACTGGCCTCTTTATGAGACAATCCAGAGAGCAAGACAATCCTTGCAGGCACCATAAGAAGTGAACAAAACAAGTTTACACTATTAACCCCAGAAAGGTCTCTTGAGACTACCTTGTCCGGGGCTAGATACCCAGAACGAAGAGCAGCCTCAGCCACCAAACCTCCAAACCTCCAATAGGCAATTCTGACCCTCCAACCTTTATTAGTTGGTCTGCAAACCACCCATTAGTCGGTCTGCAAACCTCCAAACCTCACACCTCCAAAGCTCCAAAGCTCCAACTCTCCAAAGGGGAAGGCTTTTCCCTTTCTTCCCTTCCTCCCCCACATGCAGGCCTCTCCACTGTCCATAGACCTCCTGGAGGGAGGTCCCAAATGGCCATTCATGCTCCTCCCCCAAGCTGCCCAACTACAATCCCAATAGGCACCTTGCTATGTGCATGCCTCTAGAAGCAAGCCCCACCCCCTTGTGGTGGCATGCCCCTCCAGTGCCCCTTGGGGTGGTGACACCTTGAAGATTGCATTTACAGCAAGACTGGGAAGACTCCATCTTCATGTAACTAGAGAAATGCGAGCTTGGAAGTGTAACTCAAGCAGGAGAGAACCAGACATATCCATGAAAACTGAGAGAGAGTGAAAAGAGAAAGAGAGAGGGAGAAAGGGAAAGAGGAAAAAAGGGAGAAATGTAGAGAGATAGAAGGAGTGAGGGAGGTGGAGGGAGAGGGAGACAGATTCAAGAGTGGGAAGAGAGTGAGAGGGAATTTTAGAGGGTAGTAGAACAGCAAGAAGAGGAACAGGAGAATTAGAATAGGAGTAGTTATGGGAGGAGTGAAAACAAAGGAAGAGAAATGGTGGGCAGGAGCAGGGAGAAGGTGAGAAAAGTGGAGAGAGAACAGAGATGGCAAAGGATACAGAGCATAAGAAAAAAAAAAGCACTGAGGTGTAGCAGCACACACAAACACATACACACAACAAACAAAAGGAAAAAAATAAAAGAATAGCGATTGAGAAATCTTACAAATCAAGTTATTTCCTTCCCAATCACTTTCTTCACTGAAGAATGGCACATGTGGAATTCAGGATTCCTCAGTTCCCTTCTTAACTTGCCTCCTGTCTTCTCCTTTACATTTAGTGTCCACTCTGTCATTTACTTTGTACCCATCTTTTTCCTCTTGTAGCCCTTATTGGGACTCTTACCAGAATCCCATTTTGTTCTTTCAGGGGAGATCTGCTGCCGAATAGCTATGAGCTGGACCACTGATCCCACCTCCTGCAGAAAATCTCATCAGTCTGCTCTGCAGGCTTAGCCTCCCGACATCAGTGCACACATAGCAAAAGTTAGATGTGCCCAAATCTTCTCTATAACACAAGTGTCACTCAAATGCAGACAGAATCAGCCTGCATCAAAACCTGTCTGCAAGTCTCATGGCCCTGGCTAAACCAACACAAATAACCCAGTGGTAGAGGTCATATACCAACCTACCGAATTTTTGCTCCTGTCCAGATTCAGTCATCCCAGGCAAGGTCCATCCAGAGGCACCACTTTATCTACATATTTTCTCACCTCTACCTTCAAGGAAGGAATATTATTCTACTTCATATCCTTGCCAGTCTAAACAGTGGCGCTGGTTGGTCAGACTGTTCTCATTTGAAACTCAGCTAACCCAGCCTTCTGGTTCCCCTTAGAGAAAATGGGGGCTCACGGGAGGAGTTGCAATTCAAAACAACCTGTCTAGGTAATAGGGTCTCTTTGATTGTGAGCAAATAAACAACTCTGAAAGAAGAGATTCTTGGACGATGGTTTTATGTTGGGATAGTGATGAGATTTAGAGAGAAATCACACAGGCAAGAAAGTGCATTGAAATGGAGGATAGTAAGGGCAGAAACCATTGACAGTGCACTGGGTGAATGGAGACATGTACCTCTCCATTCTATTGAAGATTTGTCTTTATGCTCCAACCCAGCCAGGGTAACTAGTGTGCTCAGGTGTTGTACCCAGTCACCTAGAGACTGCGGAAGGAGAAACAGAGTCCAGGATGTGTCCTGCCCCTCAGATCCATGGATTACTATACCATCAACACCAAGGGCCTCACTTTAAACCTAAATAAATATTTTTGCATTATTTACCATAGCTAACATATGGAATCAACCCAGATGCCCCTCAGTAGATGAATGGATCAAGAAAATGTGGTATATATACACAATGGAATTCTATGCTTCCTGCAGAAAGAATGACATTGCCCCATTTGTTAGGAAATGGAAAGACTTGGAAAAAATGATATTAAGTAAAGTAAGCCAAGCCCAAAGAAACATAGGTCCCATGGTTTCCCTTATTTGCAATAACCAGCGTATGTCTTGTGTCAAGCAGAAAAGGTCAGATAAGGTGATGTTAGGGAAATGAACCCTAAGATATGTATTCAAAGATTTTTTTCCTTTCATGTGATTGTTTCTAACACATTTATAAGATTATTTCTTTGTTGTTTGTATGTCCCTCCCCCACATTATAACCCTTGCTTTCACTGTATTTGATGTCGGTATAATTTGTGGAGGGGAAGGGGAAAAACAAGTCATTTAAATAAGGATACAGGTGGACCTGTTGCAGCAATGAGAAGTACAAGTTGTCATGTAGAAAACGAACTTTACAACTTTGGTGTGGTGGGGGGAGGTTTCGGTGGGGAGGCAGGTGGAGGCTAGGAAGGGATGTGAAGGGTAAACAAAGAGGAAGCTACAATGCTTGATAGGAAATGTACTCAATATATTGCCCATGTAATTGTAACCCCTCTGTACAGTATGTTCACAATAAAAAAAATCTAAATAAATGAACTAGCAAGTGGGGACACAAGCAACCTACCTAGGTGAGATGACCTGAAGCATTTGGGACAAAAACACCTTAGTGTTCAGGGGACAAATGGGAAAGGTTGTTCAATAAAGTGACAATCCTCTTATGTAAGGGATCGATGTGGAAAAGCCCAGCTCAGAAAGTACAGCAGCTTGAGGCCACCTTTCAGCTTACCTTTCAGCATTGGAAAGCCTTGGTGATGTCAGCTGTCCTTTCTCCGGGAGGAAGCCTTGCCAGAGAATCCCCTAGCAGCTGTCACACAACCTGGTCATGCTGGCCTGAGACCTCCACAGTATGAACTTCCTGCAAGACTCCTTTCCCACCTGCAGCTCTTCAATTCCACATCTGCTTTTCCATACCCCAGTTAGTGTCACCCCGACGGTCTGAGACTGGTGGCTTTCAATGGTGCTGTTTCAGAGTTCTGCACCACTTTCTCTGGGACAGCTTTGCTCTCAATCTGTGGACATTACTTTGGGGCCTTCACATAGCAGCAGAGTCTGCGAAAAATGGTGACTATCCTGTTAGCCACCCTCCTCCAGTCCTGTCTAATGTTCCACCTGGGGGCTATGGCCTCCCCGTGAGGATGCCCAGAGGGAAGACCATTTTCCACTGAGTGGAAACTGTCTAGTGTGCCTGACCTGCTAAAAGAATCTGGGCCCCAAATGAAGCTGGAACTGGGGCTCTACAGGGTGTAGAGGGGAAGGACAGGCAGACTGGCACTTCAGGTTCTCTTCAGAGGTAACTGAAATTTTGAGGACAAGCTGAAGGTGT
Organism: Dipodomys merriami; assembly: GCF_024711535.1. Classification (NCBI taxonomy): domain Eukaryota; kingdom Metazoa; phylum Chordata; class Mammalia; order Rodentia; family Heteromyidae; genus Dipodomys; species Dipodomys merriami. Next base: position 147,305 of record NW_027202354.1, on the reverse strand, counting down.
CACGTCCTGCAGAAAAGGTGGCTATTTTTGTGGAGGGAGAGGGCTGGTGGGATTCTCCTCAGGAGTTGTGTATGGTGGACTAGCCAAAGGCATCATTTTTGATTCCACACTTCTGGTATTCTCCTTTAAGTTTTCTTGGATGAGCAGGTAGGTGCCCATGGCTTCATTGAATGTTCTGTCCTGGATTGTCTTTTCAATACCAGCTATGGTGTACCCCATGTTCCACATGACTGTGACAATAATAGGGTCCAGCTTGCTGGGCAGTGGCTCATCAGGAAGCAGGCCAAATCCCACACCTAGCACTTTTTCCTCCCTTTCATTTGTCCCTCCCTTCCTTTCTGAGATAGAATTGGGTGATGTAGCCCAAGCTATTCTGATATTTATGTTCTTCCCGCCTCTCACTGGCAGTACTAGAGGAGTACACTGGTATGACTGGAAAACTCCCAATGGAGAGAATACTGGCCCATTATCTTTTTCCATAAAGTTCTCCCTAGATTCCCTAGACTCTTCACACTCATTAGGCTGTTTCATGTCTTCTATATCTCTTAAACTTTTTTTCTGAATTTCCTTTTTGTTCCTGTCCCATTCAGTGGCCCTTAGCCTCAGGGTGGTTCTAACCAGTGCCAGGCACACCTAACCTTCTCTGAGACCAGGTACCTTGGGCACAGACTCATTCAGGCAATAGACAGAGCATAGATGAGGTGTAGATTGTCCCTTCACTTCAGGATCCATGAGCCACAAGCTGAGCAGGTCCCCTTAAGGTAACACACTCTGAAAGGAAGTTCCAGGTCAAAACCATACCAGTCCTGACAATCACCTGCAATCTCTCATTTTTCAGAGATGGCCATGTCTAGTTATCATTTCTAGTGAATAGAACGTGGCAGAAATGAGAGATATCATTTCTCAGATTGCAATATAAATAGCTATTGCTCTCACAGTACTATCTCTCTCTCTCTCTTGCTCTCCCTTGCTCTCTCCTGCTCTCTCCCATTTTCCTATACCCTTTGCTCTGGGTGCAACAAATGCATGTGTGAGCAGTCTATGGAGAAGGCCCCATGACAAGGAGCTGCAGCTTCCAGATGACAGCTGGAAGACATGAGTGGGAAGTAGTCAAGCCTGGAAATGATTCTGACATAAGTCCAGGTTTTTTCTCTATCTCTTTTGGTTTCTGAATAATAATCATCTGGGCACAACTTCCCCAATGAGAAAATAATACCCAAGGGCAGCAGATGGCCATTCCTACAGACTATGCAGAAACCATGTTCCGAATGGCAAAAAGTAGACTTTTTTCCAAGTCTCATGGCTTAGCAGACAGTCTCCTCCAGCAGAGACTCTCATTCCTATCATGCAACAGAACCAGGCTGCTGCATCTTTCCACTGTAGATGAGTGCCTTGCCGTGATTGAAACAATGGTCAGAAAGAGGATGAGAGCACCTTGGTAAAATGCATCCAGCTGTAACAAGGTCAGCAGCAGGGGATGTTACATTCTGAACTCGCTTTACTGCACGCAGAACCAGAGACTGTGGTTCCAAATAGTATGGCCTTTTGCTTTGTGAGACAGAAATCTTAACTTCCATCCAGAAAGATGGGTGAAGAAAAAGAGGTCCTTGGCTAGGTTTCTTATGACAGAGTAGTTTGAGACCAGATGAGGCCAAGACTCACAGGTATTATATCTCTGCAGAAACCTGTCCCCAAAGAAGAGTGATGGATGGAAGTCAGCTCAGAGAGTGAGTGAGTTTCAAAGTGGTGCTGACTAGCATCTGGGGATGGCTCCTGGCTTCTGGCTTGATTAAGCATCTCTGCTAAGTGTGTCTGAAGATGTATAAGAACAGGCTTTCTAAATCATAGAGATAAATGATACACACAAACAAAAACTCCCACAGAGCAGGCAATCTGTCAACCTTGTCCATTCCAAGTCGATTGACCTGATTCAACAGTTCAAGTACTTCAGTGTTTATAAAAGTGCCTATGAGCCAGGTGCCAGTGGCTCATGTCTGTAATCCTAGCTACTCAGGAGGCTGAGACCTGAGGATGGCCGTTCAAAGTCAGCCTGGACAGAAAAGGCCATGACACTAGTATCTCCAATAAGTCACTCAGAATACTGGAAGTGTCATGGTTGCTCAACTGGTAGAGTGCTCGCCTTGAGCTAAAGAGCTGAAGGACAGCTCCCAGGCCCAGAGTTCAAGCACAATGACTGACAAAAAACAAAAAAAAGGGCCTATGAATCAATTCTTACATGTTGTTTTTCCCATATAGAAAATCTGTAAGAACACATCAGTAATGCTTTTTGAATGCAAAAAAATGATACCTGTTGTTGCAGAGAATAATTACACATGTTTGAAATCTCCAAATCTTGGTTTTCTATTGTGTAAGGATCACACAAATCTATCTACATTGGTTCATTTTATTCTTAATAATCATCCCAAGAATTGTCTTTTATTTATTATTATTCAAACATATACACACAGAATTGCAGCTTAAAATTACAAGTCAGGTATTTAAGTGTGGAATCTAGCATTGGAACCCAGATCCAACCACACTCATGTCCACTACTCTATGAAGAGGAATGCAAGCAAGCAATTACTTGAGGTTGTTTTTCTTTCTTTTAATTTTGCTCTACCACTTGAATAACAGCTCCAATTCTGGCCTTTTGGTGTTTAATTAGCAATAAGAGTCTTAATGGTCTTTTCTATCTGGGTTCACTTCCAAATGTGATCTTCAGATTTCAGATTCTTCAGTAGGTCTGCTTTAGGTGCTTTGCTTTCCCTGAAAGCTAAAATAAATTTATAGGTCTAAGAGAGGATGGAGGTCGGGGAGGATGTATCTCATTGTTAGTCAAGCTCCAAGAGCCAAGTATCACATTTTTTACCCATCCAGACTTAAAAAGAACGGCAAAAATCAAGAACTCTAACAATAACAGATGCTGGAGGGGATGTGGACAGAAAGGAACCTTACTTCATTGTTGGTGGGAATGTAAACTTTTTCAACCACTTTGGAAAGCAGTATGGAGGTTCCTCAAAAGACTTCACATAGAACTCCCCTATGACCAAGCAATCCCACTTTTGGGCATTTACCCAATTGTTTACAAACAAGACCACACTAAAGCTACCAGCACAACTATGTTTATTGCAGCATTATTTACCATAGCTAAGATATGGAACCAACCCAGATGCTCCTCAGTAGATGAATGGATCAAGAAAATGTGGTATATATACACAATGGAATTCTATGCCTCCATCAGAAAGAAGGACATTGCCCCATTTGTTAGAAAATGGAAAAACTTGGAAAAAATTATATTAAGTGAAGTAAGCCAGTCCCAAAGAAACATAGGTCCCATGTTTTCCCTTATTTGCAATATTGAGTATATGTACGAGTCAAGCGGAAAAGGTCAGATAATGTGATGTCAGGAAAATGAACCCTTAGATATGTATTTTAATGTTTTTTTTCTTTCATGCATGTGTTTCTAACGCATTTATAAGATTATCTCTATGTTGCTTTGTATGTCCCTCCCCCACAGTATAACCCCTGTTTCACTATATTTGATGTCAATATAACTTGTGGAGGAGATGGGGAAAAACCAGGATACAGATGGACCTGTTGAAACAATGAGGAGTACAAGTTGTCATGTCCAAAACGAGCTTTACAATGACGGTGCAGGGGGGGGGAAGGGGGGGAGAAGGTGAAGGATTGGGATGGGGGAGGGGGGAGGCTGGGAAGGGATGTGAAGGGTAAACAAAGGAGGAGGCTGCAATGCTTGGTAAGAAATGTATGCATTATCCTGCCCATGTAATTGTAACCCCTCTGTAAAGTATGTTCACAAATTAAATTAAATTAAATTAAAAAAAGAAAGATATGCATATCTAGATATAAACATTTTTATAGACATGACTAGATAACATGATTTAAATGTGGATCTATATTGGAATGAAAGGGAGAGAGAATGATAGGGTATAAATAAGATTAAGATACATTGTGATTAGGTAAGAAAATTGTGTAACGAGACACACTGAAAGCTACTGAATGTTGTGGTAGAAGGATATGGAAACAAAGTGTAATAAAAGAGAGGAATCAGAGTAAATTATAATATATGTACTGGTGAAAAGGCATATACAAAGCCCACTGTTGCCCTAAGTTACACTTAAAAAATGAAAACAAAATGAATGATAGGAAAGTAAAATATGAGGGAAGGCCAAGAGGGAAGCTGAATGAGAGTGAATATGGTACAAATGCTTTATGAGTGTATTAAAATAGGACAATGAAACCTGTTGAGTTTGGTAGAGAGAGTGGGGGGGGGCTTGAACTCAGGATTCAGCAGGCCCTGCTCCTGAGCTATTCTGCTCAAAGCTATTGTTCTATCCTATGATCCACAGGTCTACTTCTGGCTTCTCGTTAATTCATTGGAGATAAGTGTCTCACATACTTTTCTGTCCCAGTTGGCTTTGATTCAAGATCCTCCAGTCTCAGGTTTCTGAGTATCTAAGATTACAGGTATGAACCGCCAGTGCCTGCCTACATTTGTTTCAAAAAGGGAACAAAAGAAAGTGATGGAGAGAGTGTTTAACTGAGATGCATTGGATGCATGTATGGAACTATCATGAGACCTTTCCTTAGACAACCAATTACATGCTAATAAGAATGGTCTTTTAAAAAAGTTTGTTTTGGGTGCCTGTAACTCACTCCTATAATCCTAGCTACTCAAGAACATCAGTTTGAAGCGAACTCGGGCAGAAAAGATCTTTAAGACTCTTATTGCCAATTAATCACCAAAAGGCCAGAAGTGGAGCTGTTATTCAAGTAGTACAATGCTAGCTTTAAGCAAAATAAAACCAAACAAAATAAAAAAAAAACCCACCAAGCTCAAACACAGCTCCCAGGTGCTGATTTCTGGCTCCAGTACTGGGGATGGGGATGTGGGGGTTGGGGATATTTTGTGGCTATGCATGAATTTAAGTTCCTCCAAATGAAATGCATAAGATACTTTGGAGAAGTCCAGGAAACATGGAACCAATATCTACTATATAGTGAAGTACAGTAAACAGAAACGAAATAATTCATTCATTCATCCCTCATACTGGCTTTCTAGGGTTAAGAATATGAAATATGTGTCTCATACCCCTAATCCTAGCTATTCCGGAGGCTGAAACATGGAGAATCACAATTCAAAACATCCTGGGCAGCAAAGTTTTTGACACTCCATCACCAAAATGCTGGACTAAATGCATGGCTCCATTGGTAAAACACCAGGGCTGATCCAAAGAACTGAACAAGAACACACACTCCTGGGTTCTAGTCCAAAAACTAGGCCCACTGATGTTCATTTCTTCAATTTTGTATATCTAAAAATAGTGTTTATGTGAAGATGTATACACTCTATACACTGGCGGACAGTTTGCTGCATTCCTAGCTCAACCTTCTCATACTTTGGACATCAACAGAGGGATGAGTATGCTGTTTGTTTGGCCAGGACCACTGCTGAATGTTGCACAGATTTTGTATTTTGCAAGCCTACAGGCTACCATGCATATTCCCACTCACTTCTACTTGTTCAAGTGTCATGGTGACTTTCTGGTACACTCCATCATTAAGTGAATAAAGTCCAAATAGAAAGAAAAGGAAATATTGGGTGATAGTAGGGATTTGATTTGCCTTGGAACCAAAAAGGAACAGGGAAACTTCTCTGGGAGCTGTCATTAATGACGGAATAAAAGTCCTAGGGTAGGAGATAAAAATGAGGATGTATCCCAGAATCGTAAGACTGATCCTTTCTTGCTTTCTCTCCCCAGGTGTTAACACATGAACTTGGTTCAACTTGACAGACTTCTTTCTGCTCTTCTTACCAAGCAGCCAAGCATCTCTGGGAAAATTCACTTTACTGAGAAATCTGGAGTCTCTACAATTCCAGGAGAGGAAGCTGGTAAGTTATCTGTTTTTGTTGGTTTCTTTTTATTCTGCAAGTCCTGGGACTTGAACTCAGGGTTTGGGCACTATTCCTGAGTTTCTTTATCTCCTCAAGACTAGTGTTCCACCACTTAAGCCACAGTTCCACTACTAGCTTTTGCTATTTATTTGGTACTGAGGAATCACACCCAGGGTTTCATCCATGGTGGTAAGCGCTTTACCACTAAGCCACATTCCCAGTCCAAGAAGCTCATAATTTCTTAATATGATCTTCATACTTTTTTTCATCCCCATCCTTCCTGTTAAGTTTGCAAACTTCTACCCTTTTATTCAAGCATAGTATTTAGTCTTCATTTTGCTCCCTTAGTATATGGCCTATCTTTTTAAAAAATTAACTATGGCTAAGTAGCTAGCATTACAGGTGGGAGCTACCATCTCCTGGCTTTGTCATTTAACCTCCGGAAATTCAAGACAGTGTATAATTCTCTCCACACACCTCTCAACTCTGCTGGTGGGATTTTGAAAAGCTAACCCCTCCTACAACAATTTTCTGTCTGACACTTCTTCCCCCAATTATCACTCTTGGTGAGAATCTTCTAGGATATCACCTTCTCCAGGAAGACTTCCCAAGCACTGTTGTTACCAGATCATGTGAAAGAATCATCCCCAAGTAGCCACTTTTTGGTGTTCTCAGACATGTCATTATGGTTTCTATTTTGTTTCCTCTACTCCAATCCCGCTTTTAAGCAACTGGTACGCTGTAGCCAGTAAACCAAATGCATCCTTCCACCTTCTTGAGTAAACCAAGTTCCCTAGAATGTTGTCAGGCCCATTCATGTACCTACCATGAGCTTTCCCATCATGACAGCAAACCAGAGGGACTGTGACAGAGACCAACCACGGAGTTTCATATGCAGCCCTATGCTGAAATGTTCATACCCTCTCTCTTAAGAGAAAAGGAAGTGGACAGTCCATATTTGTATTCACAACCCCTTCTTCGGACATTGGCATAATCTACAAGCATAGTTAATTACTTCAAAAATGTTGCTGGATTAATGAAGGTAATACAGAAATTACTTGACCTCATATCTTTCAAATTGATCAAAATAAAATTGATCAAAAGTAAGAATTGTTCAAGATTATATTCCTTAGATGGAAGCACTTCATGTAACTTTTAGGGCAAGATTCCATATACAGGCAATTGAGCAGCATCCTTATAAAAACACATAGTTAAAAGGCACATAGTTAAGAGAGGTCCTCCCAGATAAATACCTCCTTGTTCTTTTTCTTTAGTCACATTTTTCATGACCTAATAATACTGTGTGTGTGTGTGTGTGTGTGTGTGTGTGTGTGTGTGTGTGTGTGTGTGTGTGTGTATACACTAAGGCTTAAACTCAGGACCTAGGAGGACCTGTCCTTTAGCATTTTAACTCAAGACTAGTGCTCTAAAACTTGAACCACACATGCCAACATTTCTGCCTTTTTATTCATTCATTAGAGATGAGAGTCTCAAGGATTTTCCTGCTTATGTTGGCTTCACACTGTGACCCTCAGATCTCAGCCTCCTCAGCAACAAGGTGAGAGCCACCAGCACTTGGCAATAAACACGTTATTTTCAATGACCTCTTTTCTCCAGCCAGACTGATGTTTCTTAAGAACTCAATTTGTTTTCTACAGCAATTCCACATTGGTGCTCAATGTGTCATGGATAACTAAAGACCCACAGAGTGCTCAACACTGTTGGTTCATGCCTGTAATCCTAGCTACTCAGAAGGCTGAGTTTTGAGGATCATGGTTAGAAACCAGCCTGGGAGGGCTGGGAAGATGGCTCAGTGGTAGAGTGCTTGCCTCACATGCATGAGGCCCTGGGTTTGATGCCTCAGCACTACATAAGCAGAAAAAGCCAGAAGTGGCGCTGTGGCTCAAGTGGTAGAGCACTAGCATTGAGCTGAAGAGCTGAGGGACCAGAGTTCAGGCCCCACAACCACCACCACCACCAACAACAACAAAAGATAGCTACAAGGGATTGGGCAGGTGGCTCAGTTGTAGAGTGTTTGCCTTGCATGCCTGAGACCCTGGGTTTGATTCCTCAGCACCACATAAGCAAAAAGAAAAAAGCCGGAAGTGGCATTGTAGCTCAAGTGGTAGAGAGCTAGCTGTGAGCTGAAGAGCTGAGGGACAACGCCCAGGCCCAGAGTTCAGGCCCCATGACTGGACTCCCCCACCAAAAAAAAAAAAAAAAACAAAAAGAAACCAGCCTGGGCAGACAAATCCATGAGACTCTTTATCCCCAAGTAGACCACAAGAAAAACAAAAGTAGAGAATGGTCAAGTAGAAGAGTGCTGTCTTGAACAAAAAAGCAAATGAGAATGTGAGGCTCTCAGTTTAACCCCACAAAAATAAAATAAAAAGACTCATCAACCTTTCTCAGTTGAATGTGTAGCTTATTTCTCCAAACATCTAACTTTACCTTCGGAACACTGAAGTCCTACCAAACATGTAATGCAAATTTCTATTTTAAGATACAGCTGTTTATTGACTTAACACTAATTGACATGCTAAGGAACTGAAATGTTTATGCACAAATCAATGTGGAATCAAAGTTGTGACATTAAATACAGGTAAAGGTATTGAGTTTTATAAGACCTATGATGATTTTTTTTGTTTGGGTTTTTTTTTTTGTTGCTGTTGTTCTTTTTGTATATCTTTTTTTTATGAACCCCAAGAAAAGGACTCAACTGTTTTTCTCTTTCTTGCTATTGTTTCTAACATATTTATAAGATTTTCTCTGTTGCTTTGTATGTCCGTCCCCCACAGTATAACCCCTGTTTTCACTGTATTTGATGTTGTTGTTCTTTTTGTCAGTCATGGGGATTGAACTCTGGGCCTAAGCACTGCCCCTTACCTCTTCAGTTCAAAGTTGTAGGTTAGTCTACTTTATACAAGTCCATTAATTTTATGAGTGGATGCATAAAAACCAATAGCCAAACTACACTGAGATGTTTTTCCATTTATCACAGAATAAGCAAATGCATTATTACCTTGAAATTAGATTTCTACAAGTATTTCCTTGACTGAGAGCAGCAAGGTAGATTGTTCAGATTGTTCTGATAGTTTTTAAAGTGAATAAAACAAGCAAATAACAGGTGTTATTTACTTAAGTTGTTACCTGGATATGTCAAACATTGGGAGAGTTACCTGTGAAGAATTTAAAGAAAGAAAATACTGATCTGTAAACTAGGCATGGTACTAAATGCCTGTAATCCCAGCACTTGGAAAGCTGAAGATACAGGAGGATCATGTGCTTCAGGCCAACATAGGTCAACAGGGTGCTATACTGTCTGACAAGAAAGAAAGAAATGAAAATAGAGGGAAGAGATACTGGCATGTATTTCGTTTTAGCCTTGAGGCAGCCCGGTGAAAAGTTACTATTAGCACATTTTTCTCCACAGAATATTGATATTTAGAGAGGTGAGGTCTCAGAGCTCGTGTCATATAGAACTGAGACTAAAATCAATTCTCCTGACTACATAGTTGACACTTGTATTTCTCCACCATAATTAAAGGTCTTTTTACATCTCAAATCAACCCTACTGATGATCAAGGATTACGTTGGGATTGTAAATTCATCAACCATAATCTGAATCTGGCTACACTATATTTATCTAAGGCCATTCTTGCCACCAATTTTAGGGAAACCAGTGCACATCTACATTTAAAAAGATAATGTAATTCCTGAAGCCTGGAAAAAAAGTAATTCCTAATACATGAAGCCTGGTGCTGTTCCTAGGCCAGCCAGAAGCCTTCCATGCATAGATGGGTTTCACCCAAATGGAGTCTTAAAGAGGAATCTGTAAAGCAGGTCTTCCTACATGGTGCATGATGTCAGTTTCAGCTCTATTAAACTGAACTCAATTCTCAACCTCCCTGTTTAAATATTCCGCAAGAACAAGAACATAATTAGTTTTCCATGCAGTACTTAGAAAGGAATCTCATTTCGTACTCATAAGCACCATAAAGAAATCTCCAAGGAATAAGACCACGCAAAGGCTGTCAGATGGCATTGGACAGAATGAATTCAGCTCTAGGCTTGAGATACCATTCACTGCCACCTGGTGGTCATAGGTAGGCAACAACGGAGTCCCTGAAGGACCTGAGACAGTGCCTGGCACAGGGCTTTTGGTGTGATCTATGGTGATTTATGAAGCCCTTTTCTCCCTGTTCACCCAGCAATTGCAGGACCTTTCAGTCCTAAGTTGATTTGGCAAAGACATATGTCTCAAAACACATATGCTCCCTTTAAGACATGTACAATTTCTTCTGTGTTAAAGCATTCACTTAGTTATCATAAAAACATCTAGTTGACAAATATTTTCAGATTGTCAACTAAGTGTGCAGATTTTTTTCTGGTCACTGGGGGATTGTCTATAGCAAAGACAGATGTAATCTTTGTTTCATGGTGTTTATTTTGGGAGTAGTGAGAACATCGCTGTTAGTAATTAGGGCCAGAGTTTACCAGTGGCACGCAATTATCCCCATAGATGTGAAAAGGAACGCCACTCTAAAGAAAATGCTATCTGTGTGGGAAGGGTTCCAAAGGCCATGGAATCAAGGCCTTCCCTTTGCAGAGGTGACAGAAGGGGGCTCCCGGGACAGGGTGATCCTCTATCTCTATGATCTATACAAGTCATTTAATCTTTCTGAGTCTTTTTGGTCCTCCTAATGGACATTGTAAAACTAGTTGTGACCCAGGTGCTGACAGCTCATCCCTGGAATCATAGCCTCTCATGAGTCAGAAATCCAAAGGACTATAGCTCAAAGCCAACCTGGGAAGATAAGTCCCAGAGACTTAATCTTCAAAGCAACCAGCAAAAAGCAAAACAGGAGATATGTCACAACTGGTAGAGCACCAGTCATTTGAGCAAACCTGAAAAGCATTTGTGAGGCCATGAGTTCAGACCCCAGTACTACCCCCCCCAAAAAAAGAACTCTGTAGATTTGCATGTGGCTTGGCAGACTTGTTGCAAGTTGGCAAGGGAAGGTGGGGTTCATTCAGAGGTGGCACCAGAATGTTGCTCCATAAACCACTGCTCCTTGTCCCTCTGCTTCTCATTTTTATCTACAGGGGGTAAAATATGATCTTCACACTGCTACAGAACACACAGAACTGTGACTTTGCTTTTGGGTTGTTCTTTTGTGTTCTTTTGGAAGACTTGGCACATTCCACATTATCACATTTCCCTCTCCTTTAGCACAGCAAGGAATAAGCTAGGATGTTATTGTCATGCTAAGTCACTGGGAGGGACATGTGAAGACCCCTGCAACCTGAGTGATAAGGCATGACTCTATCCAAGAAACATTAGTTGTTCATTCAAACATTACTGTTCATCCTCACTATGTCTTCTTATGATTGATTCATGCCTACTGATTAATCACATAATTACAAGTATGATTACAACTGCTTTGTGTGCATTTGACCTCAGGCAACAAAACCCTAAAACTCATGAGCTTAGTTTACCGTGAATCATATCCAGGTTATTTTGGATACTGTTCTGAAACTGGTCCTATTTGGAATCAGAACATGTAATTCAAGTAAAGTGCCCCCGGATACTATGAGTGACTGAGGGTTCTGGCACTCTGCTCTTTCTTTTCTCTCCCTCAACAGTACTGTTGTTTGGTATGCCAGGACTATGACTTGAACTCAGAGCCTCAAACTCTCACTTGACTTTTCTCCTCAAAGCTGACACTCTACCACTTGAACCAGACCTCCTTTTACACGTCAGGCTTTTCGCAGGTGAATTCAAGAGTTACTCGGGGTTTGCCTGCCTGGGTTAGCTTTGAACCATGATCCTGAGATCTCAACCTACTGAAATAACTAGGATTGGCCATGAGTGGCTGGTGTCATTACACCTCTTCTGTGCCTCAAAGGCGGGAGATGTTATGAGGATGGAAGGAAGAGGCATCAAATCCCAGGAGCAGAGAGTAAAGAAAGGAGAATGAAGGTCATAGATATTATTCATGAGCCAGGCAGAGAAGACATATGAATGAACAAGTATACCATGGAACTGATAGAGGTCAGAGGACAACCACCAATCACAGCCCATTATTGTATAGTGGACTACACACAGCTAGGACCACCACCAATCACAGTCAGACACTTTTTAGGGCAATACCCACATGCTGGAGAAGCCAAAACTCTACAACTCACACAACACTTTCAATCTCTACAGCCACACTTTGTAGTCACAAAGCAGCTAAACTAACACTGTTTAACCACAGATTGCCTGTTTGTCATCCTGATCTAATTAATTATCCAATTGACCCTTTTAAATAAATTGTCCCTTTTAAAATAAAATAAAAAGTAACATCGAATTTCATAAGGAAAATGATACAGTCAATCAGTTTATTAAGCAGGCTGAAGAACAAGATGCTTATTAAATCACAAAAGTGCTAGGTATTTATTTTTCATGTACCATCTTTTTATTCTCATACAGCTTGCTATAAAACTGGCATTTGTGCATAGCCTCAACCACAGTGGCAGGGCAGAAAATATCTCACATATGATTAACCTCTACAGTTTTCCAGAAAGCAAGTGACAATGCCAGAAACAAACAACAGAAATAAAACGACAGCAACAACACAAACTGAAGGTGTTAGTTTAAGAAAGAAATGCAACCCTGATGGATCAAAAGGCACTGTGGAGGGGCTGGAATGTGGCTTAGTGGTAGAATGCTTGTCTCCCATTCATGAAGGCCTGGGTTCAATTCCTCAGCACCACATAAACACAAAAAGCCAGAAATGGTGCTGTGGCTCAAGTGGTAGAGCCCAGAGAATAGCTTTGAGCACAGAGAGGCTCAAGTTGCCCAGGCCCAGAGTTCAAGCTCTAGGACCAACAACAATTAAAAAAAAACATACAGATAGAATAGTTATGCAGTTAATGTAATGAGATTTGGAACCATAATTATCTTTAAGTAGGAGAAAGGAATTCTGGAGGAGCTTAATTACCAATCTAAAACTCCTGCTGAGATTGAGGAAATTTGCATTCTAGCCCCATCTTGAGAGCTAGCCCATGACTTGGAAAAGTTACTTTGTCTCTAACTTTCCCTGGTTGCTTAATCTCTCCTTACTTCTCAACTCAAAAAGCAGCAGGTTGTTTGTTGGTGGTTGTTTTTGTAATGATTAAAACAAATAGCTAGCAAATCTAGCATGTAGAATAAACAAGGAAAAGACTCAGTGTGACACTAAAGAAAGCCAGGAAGGAAGTGACATTCTGCCCCCTGCCTTCCATCTTGGGTATTGGCATCCTTTGTAACTGCTTTCAAGAAATTGTCCAGGGACTGAAGACCTGAGGCCAGAGGCCCGAGACTGGAGGCCAGGGACTGGAGCCTGTTTGCTGAGCCTGTGTTTGCACTTGAGAAGCTCATGTAGAGAGAAAGGGACAATTCCCATGAGAAGCTGGGCATTCATACCTACCATCCCATGTAAACTTTTATCATGATTATCATTTTTCATTACTACAGATGGGATCCAAGGACTCTCCTACATTTCTACTTTGAGCTATGACCCACAGACCCTTCTGTTTTCAAGAACCTTAATATTTCTATGTAGGGGGGCATCAAACTTGTGATTGTGCTCTCTCTGCCTGCTGGGTAACAGTAATAACAAGCATGAACATTTATTTCTTTTATGCCTACTGGGGCATAAACTCAGGGCTTCATGCTTAGCTTTGTCTGCCAGGTATAACCCTGAACCATGATCCTTTCTGGGTCACAGCTAACATTTTACCACTTGAACCAGTCCTCCAGCCCAATGTTTTGCTGGGTAATGGGAAATTGAGTATGGATGATTGTCTTTCCAGGTTGATTCTGAACCTCAATCCTCTAGGTCTCAACCTCCTGATAGGTAGGATTACAGGTATGAGGTGTCAATCTGTTTTACTAATTTCTTTTTTTGATGCCAGTGCCAGGACTTGAACTCAGGGCCTCGCCATGGTCCATGAGCTTACTTTGCTCAAGGCCAGCACTTCAACCTTAGCTCTACTTCTGGCTTTTTTTTTGTAGTTTAGTGGAGATAAGATTCTCATAGGCTTTCCTGCCCTGCTGGCTTTGTATTGCAATCCTCAGATCTCAGCCTTCTGAGTAGTGAGGATTACAGACATGAGTCACTGGCACCTGGCTGTAAACATACTATTTTTTAAAGAAATCTGTATCCTCTTGATTTCTGGGTCCTAGATCTCCAAGCCAGTTCATCACTACCTTTGAAAGGAACCATTTTGCAGACACAGAATGATGCTTTCTTTGCCATTCTAAGTAGTGTCACATAGAATTTTCCCCTCAGATAAGAGTAACAGAGCCCTGGGAACTGGAAGAGGTGGAGACACAGACACACTAAGCAACATACCTCAATCGTGGAGCTATGAAGATGGCTGCCACAATCTTGCTGTGACACCAACACCACACCCAGCTCCTCCCTGTCCAAGAGCAGAAATTCCCCTCCGTGTCCATGAGATCAAAGGGGCTTTGGTGACATTGTTCTTATTTCTCATGGGCCACTTTTCATTCTACTGCAATGGTCTAATTAGGACAAGAAGGAAGGAAAGCAAAAAAATGACACTTTGCAGCTGGCAGAGAGGAAGAGGAAATGAGAGAAGGGTTAATTGCCTCCTACCTGTCAGTTCTGTAATTATATTCAATTTGTGGATTACAGGCTTCCTTTGATGATGTGAAACAAATCACCAAATACAGCCAATCTTCTGCTGTATGCTGCTTTTATTTCAAAAGTAAAGTGGCCTCGACACAGCCTGGGCTAAACGGTATGTTTTTGGCTAGTGGCCAACTGTAACTAAGTTTCTGATTGCTGGGGTTAGATTGCTTGCCTTCTGTGTTCTAAAAGAAAGTGAATGGGGCTGTGCAATGCGGCCATTAGAGTGATCTCAGCCCACACGGCAGGAATCAGAACACGGTTAAGTCCAGTAAACCCACGGAGTCATGAGAAATTGTAGTTGATGCTCTAAGAGGCTAAGTGCTGAGAGAGTGCATTGCAAAAGAGGCAAAGATGGCCTCACAAGGCCATGCATGCTCACCCACTTCTTCAAGCTACTTGCACAAGGTGGCGCCTGCACACGGGACTCTAGGTCACATGGAAATGCTGAAACAACCGAATCCCAATGTAGGACAAGTATAGGCCCCAAACCCCTCCTGAAGCTATGCTGAGTCAGCCTGGCTTACTCCACTTAATCTACAGGTGGCAAGAAATATCTAGTAATCAGAGACCAAACAAAGGATCGCTAAGCAAACACTGTCCACACAAGGACCTGCCACTCCTACGAATAAGAATGTATTTCAGGTTTTCTTCCCTCCTGTTTATGACCATACCATTTCTTTGCCCACACTCTGGAATGGTTTCCAAACTCCTTTATTTCACTTGAGAACTTCCCACATGGTGTGGTCCTGACGTTTTTTAGTTTTGTTTTTTAATAAGCTTTTTTTCTGGTGAAAATACTGTACAGAAGGGTTACAGTTACAAGAGAAAGGTAATGAGTACATTTCTTATTAAGCATTGTTGCCTCATCCTTTTTTTCCCCTTCCCATCCTTTCCCATCCATCCCCGCCCCCCCCCACCCCGTACCAAAGTAGTAAAGTTTGTTTTTCGACATAACGTCTTGTACATCTCATTGTTGCAATGGGTTCACCTGTATCACTATTTAAGCATTTCGTTTTTTCCATTCCCCTCCCCCAATTATATCAACATTGAATACAGTGAAAACAGGGGTTATACCATGGGGGAGGAACATACAAAGCAATAAAAACCACACATAGTACATTATAAATATGTTAGAAACAGTAGCAAGAAAGAAAAAAAAACACTTGTGTCTCTATCTTGGGGTTCATTTCACTTAACTTCATCTTATCTGGTCATATGTACATAGCTTTTGACCTTTTCTACTTGTCACAGACATAAACTATTTATTTCAAATAAGGAAAATCATGGGAATTATGTTTCTTTGAACCTGGTTTACTTCACTTAACATAATTTTTACCAAAGCTTTCCATTTCCTAACAAATAGGGTGATGTAATTCTTTTTGATGGGGGCATAGAATTCCAGTATATACATATTATATATCATATAAGTAATATATTATATATCACATTTTCTTGATCCATTCATCTGTTGAGGGGCATCTGGGTTGGTTCCTGACTTCTTGTACTATTTTCTCCTTTGGCTACTTGTTCTTCCATCATGGTTATGATGACATTCCATTTCCTTGCTCACACTCTGGACTGGTTTCCAAACTCTCCCTTATTTCGCTCCAGAGCTTCCCACATGGTATTGCCCTGACTTCTTCCACTATTTCCTCCTAAGGTTACTTGTTCCCAGTTACTAATGTCTTTTCATCATTTATGTCTGGATCCTGGCAGCTCATTCTAGCTAATCTTCCCTCCTTTCTCAGTCTGGTGTAGCTGCTTCTGCTATGAGCTCTGGGGTGTCCTAAATTTTCTGTTTCTGTTCTGTGCTATCTGTTCTCTTGGATTCTCTGCATAACTCTACCAGTCTCTTCGCAAGCACATGTGCACATGTGTGCGTGTCCACACCTGGAAGTGAGCATCTCTTGAGGTGGAAGAGGCAGCATGCTGTAGAGTTGGAAGTGCCCCATTCCTCAGCCCCAACTTCTGTGTGTGTATGTGTGTGTGTCTCACACTAAAAGTTAGTATCAATTCTTCACGTGGCCAAATGAGTAACTTAAGTACCTCCACCTGTGTTCTTCTGCAGCTGATTCTCAATGGCTGAATGTCAGGATGACGCTTGTTAAGAGTCGTCATGTCACCACTCTGCTCAAGGCTCAAGGGTGTTTTAGTTCATTAGGAGTAATACCCTCAGGATACCCTAGACCTCCAGATCCATCATAGCATCCTCATCTCTGCCACTACTCAGCCCTCACATACCTTCCACCCCTTGCCCCTCACAGTCATAGGCTTTGTCCTGTTTTCGTAAACCATTCTTCCCTGGTTATACCCTGGTAGACACTCTCCCCGATCAAATGGTCACATGACTCATGCCCGTCTTTTTCATATCTATGATGTGCCTCTCTCAAGAAGTACTACTGATATCTGGCACCAGTGCCTCATGTACCTAATCTTAGCTACTCTGGAAGCAAAGATCTAAGGGCCCCATTTAAAAACCAAACTAGAGAGAAAAGCTCCCGAGTGTAGAGTATCATCTCCAATTAACCAGCCAAATGCTGGAGGTGAACATGTTGCTCAAATGGTATACTATCAGCCTTGAGTAAAAAAAAAAACCTAAGGGAGGGCTGGGAAGGTGGCTCACTGTTAGAGCACTTGCCTTGCATGCCTGAGGCCCTAGGTTCGATTCCTCAGCACCATATAAGCAAAAATATAAAAGCCAGAAGTGGCAATGCGACTCAAGTGGTAGAGTGCTAGCCTTGAGCTTAAGAGCTGAGGGACAGCACCCAGGCCCAGAGTTCCGGCTCACAATCGGATCCAAAACAAAAAACAAACAACAACAAAAAAACAGAACCAAAAAAACTAAGGGACAGCTCATGTACTAGACCTCAAGCCCCAGTACTAGTACTAAAATAAAATTAAAATAGAAAGCCAGGCACCAGTGACTCATGCCTGATAACCTAGCTACTCAGGAGATATCTGAGGATCATGATTTGGAGGCAGCTGAGACAGGAAAAAAGTCCATGAGACAATTATCTCCAATCACCTTCAAAAAGCCAGAGTGGATCCTCTAAGGAGGATCCTCCTCTAAGGCAGAGGATAAGGAGAAAGTTGAGGAGGAGAAAGAAAGGAAACTTGGCACCAGTTGCTCATTCCTTTAATCTTTATCCCACAGGAGGCTAAGATTTGAGGTTGAGTTTTTTGAAGACAGACTGGGCAAGAAAGCCCATGAGACTGTTATCTTCACTTAAGCATGAAGAGCTTGAGTGGTAGAGCAGCAACCTTAAGCAGTGAAGGCTAAGGGACAGCACCTAAGCATGAGTTCAAGCCCCCGTATCAGCATGAAAGAAAAAGAAAGAGGAGGACATGAGAAAAAAACTGTAAAGAATTCCATTGTGTGGTCAGCTCTGTGCACACATCATCCACTCTCCCAGAGCAGCAGAGGTGTCGTCAGATTCTCTGTGAGAGAGACAGATGAGCTGGACACTAGTGTCTCACACCTGTAATCCTAGGAACTCAGGAGAATAAGATCTGAGGATTACAGTTAAAAGCCAGCCTGGGCAATGAAGTCCATCAGACTCTCCAATTAACTACCAGAAAATCAGTAGTGGAGCTGTGGCTCAAGTGGTAGAGTGCTTGCCTTGAGCTGAAGGGCTCAGGAACTGCACCCAGGCCAGAGTTCAACACCCTCCCCTGCCACTGACAAAACAAGAACAACAACAAAAGAAGAGAAGGCCCCATGCTACCTCTCTCTGGGACTATTTCAGAGCTATGCAATGATCAGAGGCTTGTGGAAAGCTTGAAAGAACTGTCCACATTGTAATGGTCTCACAAAACACTCGGATAGCAATGCAGTCTCTTGTAGAGACCAGAAAAACACATCACTCAAAGAGAATAAATGTGCCTGCCTGGTGCTGAAGTGGTCAAGATGGAAAGGGTATGCAGTCCTTCTATCAGCATTAGTCATTACAGAGTAATAAGCAGCACCTCTGTCACACACAGTGCCATTTCGCAGCAACCTTCTCCACAAGGAAGCAAAAGACATTTTACAGTCTTTCTCCTTCATTTAAACATGACATTCTGGGATCTGCACCCAAACTAACATGCTGGGATTCTACAGACAAATATACAGAAACACAGAAACACACACACACACACATACATACACTCAAAAAATTCTCATTAGTACAACTGATAAGGTTCTTATACCTAAAATATACCTGGAACTCAAACAATTAAATCCCCCAACAAGAAATCATCAAAGAAACAACTGCCCAATGAATAAGTGGGCTAAAGGCTTACAGAGAAAATTCTCTGAAGAGGAAAAAAAGATGGGCAATAGAAACATGAACAAATGCTCAACCTTTCTAGCCATAAAATAAATGCAAATGAAAACAACATTGAGATTCCACCTCACCCCAGTTAGAATGGGTATAATCAAGAACTCTAATAACAACAGATGATGGAGGGGATGTGGACAGAAGGGATCCTTACTGCATTGTTGGTGGGAATGTAAACTTGGTCAGCTACTTTGGAAAGTAGTATGGACATTCCTCAAAAGACTCCACATAGAGCTTCCCTTTGACCCAGCAATCCCACTTTTGGGCATTTACCCAAATGATCCCAAACAAGACCATACTAAAGCTACCAGCACAACTATGTTTATTGCAGCATTATTTACCATAGATAAGATATGGAACCAAAAAAAAGACATGGAACCAAGCAAGATGCCCCTCAGTAGATGAATGGATCAAGAAAATGTGGTATATATACACAATGGAATTCTATGCCTCCATCAGAAAGAATGACACTGCCTCATTTGTTAGGAAATAGAAAGAGATGGAAAAAATTATATTAAGGGAAGAAAGATAGGCCCAAAGAAAAATAGGTCCCATGGTTTCCCTTATATGCAATAACTAGTATATGTCAGACAAGCAGAAACAGTTGGATAAGTTGATGTGAGGCGAAATGAACACCACAATAAGGATTCAAATGTTTGTTTCTTCTTGTGATTGTTTCTAACATATTTATAAGATGATTTCTTAATTACTTTGTATTTCCTCCCCCAAGGTATAACCTCTGCTTTCACTGTATTTGATGTTGGTATAATTTGTGGATGGGAAGGGAAAAAAACAAATCGTTTAACTAGGGATACAGGTGGATCCATTGCAACAATGAGATGTATAAGTCGTTATGTCAAAAAACGAACTTTACAACTTTGCCTGGAGTGGAGAGGTGGGAGGGTGGGGGTATGTGCGAGATGGAAGGGATGGGAAGGGGAAACAAAGGAGGAGGCAACAATGCTTGATAAGAAATGTACTCATTACCTTGCCCATGTAATTGTAAACCCTCTGTACAGTATTTTCACAATAGAAAAATAACAAGAATAATTGGAAAAAATTAACATTAGGAACTTAAGTTCTTGACCACTTCTAAATTGATGAAGCCAACAAAAGTGACACCTGAAAAACAGAGCTATCTGCCTCCACCCTCAGCCTCAGCAATCCAAACTGCAAAAGTCCTGGTGTCACCAACAAACATAGCATGTTTGCAGTCTGCGTGCCTACCCCCTTAGACAACAACTCCACAGCAATAGCTGACAGATTTAAAAAGTCAAATTATTTTTATTTATTTCATTTTTTATCGGTTGTGGGAGCTGAACTCTGGGCGTGGGCGCTGTCCCTCAGCTCTTCTGCTCAAGTCTAGTGCACTACCACTTGAGCCACAGTGCCACTTTCAGCTTTTTTCTGCCTGTGCGGTGCTGAGTAATTGAACCCAGAGGCTCATTCATGCAAGGCAAGCACCCTACCACTGAGCCAACTTCACAGCCCAAGTCAAGTTATTTTTAAGGTGATATGTCAGCTCTTTTCTTTCAAAACCTTTTAGTAAATAAACATTCTGGGACTTTCATCAGTTAGCTTTCTTTCCTAGTAAGATGCTTATATATGTGTATATGTATATATTTACATATGTGTATATATTTATGTATGTATATATGTTTACATATATAAATATATTTACACAAGAAGAATTCTCTATAGTTAACTACATCCTTGTAATATAGAAAAAACTAACTGCTTATATATAAGGATGTTAACTTACATATATGTGAGTTTATATATGTGTATATAAATATATACACATATGTAGAGAATAATATACATACTGAGTGAATATTTTTCTTTCAATTTTGACCATTTATAATTGATTACTGTGGTAGATATAAACATTTATTAATTACTATTATTATGACTTTTTGAGGGAGGGCAGTCATGGGGCCTGAACTCTGGGCCTTGAGCACTGTTCCTCAGCTCTTCAGCTCAAGGCTAGCATTCTACCACTTAAGACACAGTGCCACTTGAAGCTTTTTCTGCTTATGTGGTCCTGAGGAATCCAACCCAGGGCCTTATGCATGCAAGACAAGCACTCTACCACTGACACATCTTCCCAGCCCCTTATTACTCATTTTGCTCAACTGTCTTTTGCTTTTTCCTTTTTATTGCCAGTCCTGGGGCTTGAAGTCAGGTCCTGGGCACTGTCTCTAGACTCTGTTCCCAAGGCTAGCACTCTACCACTTGAGCCATAGTGACACTTCCAGCTTTTTCTGAGATGAGAGTCTTGTGGACTTTTTTGCCTGGACTGGCTTCAAACAGTGATTCTCAGATCTCAGACTCCTGAGTAGCTAGGATTATAGGCATGAGATACTGGCACTTGTCTCTTTTCTTTTTGAATTTTGTGCCATTATTGGGGCTTGAACTCAGAGCCTCATTCTCTCCCTTGGCCTTTTTACTCAAAGCTGACACTCTTACCATTTTACTACCTGTACCATGTCTGCTGAAGACATTTTGCTTGTAAATTGGAAATAAGATTTTCACAAACTTTCCTACACAGACTGGATTTGAACTGCAATTCTCAGATCAATTGTAGCCTCCTGAGTAGTTGCATTACAGGTGTGAGCCTCCAGCATGCAGTTTCAGCAGAGGTATCAATGTTTTCTAGCCGGGGGTGCTAGAAAACACCTGCAATCCTAGCTTCTCAGGAGGCTGAGACCTGCGGATTGTGATTTAAAGCCAGCCTTGTTAGGGATGTCCGTGAGACTCTTACCTCCAATTAACCACCAGACAACCAGAAGTGTGACTGTGGCTCAAAGTGGTAGAATGATAACCTTGGGCGAAAGAGTTCAGGGAGAGTGCCCAGGCTGAGTTCAAGCCTCATGACCAATAACAACACAACAAAAATGTCTAGCTGAAGATTTTGCTCCATGGTAGACATTGATAAATGAAGAATCAAATAAATGATAAATCATATAATACAGTGTGCAAGTGGGTATGTATAGATGGCAGTTTTTATGTAGCTCTGTTAGCCATGCATAAAATACTAAGTCTATCCCAGAGGAAGTCCCATAGTTTATGGGCCTGAAGTTAATTCTACTTGACAGGTCTTTTAAGGAAAATAATGAGTTGGGCACCAGGTGTTTATGCCTGTAATTTTACCTATTCCAGAGACTGAGATCTTAGGATCTGGGTTTCAAGGAAGCCTTGACAGGCAAGTCCATGAGACTCATCTTGACAATTAATCACCAGAAAACCACAAGTATCCCGATGCCTCAAAGTGGGAGAGGGCTAGCCTTAAGCAAAAAAAAAAAAAAAAGATAGAAAGAAAAAAAAAGAAAAAAAGCTGAGAATGCGCCTACATCCTGTGTCCTGATCCCAGGACTGGCAACAGCAACATTAAAATGAGATACTCAAATAATGCTATATTCACAGAGATGCAGAAAGCAGAGGCAGAAGGTTTAGGGATTGAGGTCTACTTGGTCTGTATAGTGAGTTCCAGTCTAACCTGGGCTACAAAGCAAGATTTGGTTCAAAAAACCATCCCACTTCTCCTGCAAGAACACTCAGAGAAGAATCTCAGAGAGCTGTTCCTCTATAACCATATTTCATTTTCTCAATTATTGTCACCTACTACTTTATTCTCTTTAAAAACTCTCCATATTTAGTTGCTGTCATTTATCATTGTTGGTTCATACATGAGGGTTCTTTACACATCCTAACATATACTTTTCCCCTATTTTTGGTTCTTCTAATTCCCTCCCTTCATTCCTGGGTTTACCCCTTCCTTTTCTTTTCTAGTTCCTCCTTTTCTTTCCCTTCGTTGCATTTTTCCTCCCTTTGCCTCGCCCTCCCTTCCTTTTTGAGATAAAATTGGGTGATGTAGGCAAAGCTATACTGGAATTTATGATCTTCTTGCCTCAGCATTCTGTCATGACTGCCAAATTCCCAATGTGGCAGAATGATTGGCCCTTACATTTCTCTTGTGCTCTTTTGTTTCCTGTCCCGCTCAGTGACCCTTAACCTTGGGGCGGTTCCAGACTATGCCAGGCACACCTAACCCTCTCTGAAACCAGGTTTCTTGGGCACAGACTCATTCAGACACTGGTTATGACAGAGCATAGATAAGGTGTAGAATGTACCTTCATTTCAGGACCCATGATCCATTAGCTGAACAGTTCCCCTTAAGGGAACACACTCTAAAGTAGGTCCCAGGTCAAAACTACACCAACTCTAAAATCATCTGAATTTATATTTTTCAGATGTGGCCAGATTCAGTTCGTCGTTCTAGTGAACAGAACACGGTACAAATGAAAGCTATCATTTCTTAGATTGCCATAAAATGGCTCTTGCTCTCAGAGTGAGATCTCTTTGTCTGTCTTTCACCCTTTGCTCTGGGTGAAACAACTGCATGTGTGAGCAGTCTATGGAGAAGGCCCTAGGACAAGGAGCTGCAGCTTCCAGTTGATGACTGGAGTACATGAGCAGGAAGCAGTCATGCCTGGAGATGACCCTAGCCCCAGTGGAAACTTTCACACTTGTCTCCTAATCTCCTCACTCAGAACCCCCATGCTAATCGTCTCCTGGATTCCTGTCTCCCAGAAACTGAGTGAGAATAAATGCTTAGTGTTTGCAAGCATTTGTTACATAGGAATAGAGAACTGATGGTGTAGGTAGTAGTGGTGCTGGAGAATGGAGTTGTTATGAGGAGTAAGAGGTATAGTAGTTACTTCAAGTACAGTGTATAGTAGATCTCTTTAAAATGTTCTTAAAGAGCATCTGTTTTCCACAAATACCCAAAAGGATTGGGTCTGTTGGTTTTCTGCCATAAATTTTAGGAATGCAAGATCCTAGGATGGATGTGTCAGTGTCTTGTTGCTATTGTCACAAATGACTACCGATTTAGTTGCATAAAGCAATCAAACAACATCATTTCCAAGTTCTGGAAATGACAAATTCAAAATGGATCCCACAGGTTCTTAAGGGATCTCAGAGGAAATCAAGGTGTGCAAAGAGCAGTCTCCCTTTGGGAGGATATAAAGCAGAACCCATGCAGAGCCTCTTCCAGTGTCTACATAGGCTGCCCATATTCCTTGGCTCATAGCAACACCTCTCGAAACTCTGCTTCTGCTGTCACATCTCCTTTCCCTCAAACATTCCTCTCTAAAAAAAAAAGACCCTGAGTAGCATATCATGAGGGCCACCTTAGGTAATGTGATAAAGTTTTCTTTTACTATATTTACATCTACCAAATCCCTTTTTTCCATGTTACTGAACCCTTGCAGAATTCCGGGTATTAGGAAATATTTTAAGGGACCAACACGGATCCTCAGTTCCATCTGCTATTCCTCCCACCAGGGAATACATTGCCTTTGCCTTCAAGTCCTCTTCAATGATCTCCATGCCCCAAGATTCTATCAAAATCAGGCTCTGAGCTGCGGGCTAGTGGCTCAAGCCTGTAATCCTCATGTCTCAGGATTCCGAGAGCTGAGGATTGCAGCTTGAAGCCAACCCTATATGGAAAAATGTTTGTAAGACTCTTCTCTTCAATTAACCAGCAAAAAAGCCATTTACGAGCTGTGGCTCAAATGGTAGATTTGGTAGCCTTGATGATAAAAAAAAACTCAGGGACAGTGTGTTCAGGCCCTGAGTTTAATCCCCAGGACAAGCAGGGAATATAAAAATAATGATAATAATAATAAACAGGTTGTATGAGAGAAATTCTTAACACTTTAAAAAGTGAAGACTTCAGTTCTCACACATTTCACAACACTTCAGCGAAAAAACAATATTTCCTCCCTTTCCTGCTAACACCGTTATCCACATGAAAATGCCTGCTTCCTGTTTCAACTGGCTCCAAAGTTGCTCACACAAAGAAAGGAGAAATATTCAATAAACTCAAGCTGGCATCTTGAAACTGACCTTTCATAGTTGCTCATTTAGGTTTCCTCACAGTAGATTATTAGGGTTGTTACTTTGACAAGATTGCTCTTAGGAAGTGGTGTGTGTGTGTGTGTGTGTGTGTGTGTGTGTGTGTGTGTGTGCGCGCGCGCACGTGCGTGCGTGTCTGCGTGTGTGTGCACGTGTGTGTGTATGTGTGTGCTACGAATGTGTGTGTGTGTCACCACTAAGGGGCCAGAGGTTCACACAGGGTATGGGCCTCAGTCTCATAAGCATGGAGGGTATTGAAATGGCACCTATGATATCAGAGAGTGAGACAGAGCTCATAGGAAGTAGGGTGAGTGCATCTGGGTCTCTCCACCCCCTCCCACCCAGCTGTGTATCTCTGGGGCCATCTATGGTCCCATCACTATGCTAGTGTCTTGTAGGGAGCCAGGGTAAACACCATTACAAGATGGCGCCCACTCCCTTCCAGCTTTGAGGTAACCACTCCATTTCAGGCAGTGCTTGGCGGGATGGTGGGTCCTGGGCTTTGCGCATGCGCGAGCCATGTAGAGTCCCCAGCCAATCCCATGGCACCTGGTGACGGTGAAAGGCAGACAACCAATGATAGAAAGACCCGTGTTCCTATTCCCTATATAAGCGGCCATGTTTTGGGAGCACGCTCTCTTGCGCTCAAGCTCTCCCATCAACTAAAAGGCTCTCCAATAAAGCGTGATCTGAGAAGACTCCTGGTGTGGTGGTCGTTCTTCCTCGCTGGTCGAGAAGGCGTTCGCCGCAGTGTCTCCCTCTTTCCATATTTTTCAACAGCATGACATCTGGCCAACACCAAACAACAAAAAAAGCTCAAATGGTTGAGCTGTGAAGCAATGTGTGAAGCCTGCTTGTCTGTTAAAAAACAACAACCCTCAAGGACAGACACCAAGACTTTAAGAATAAGATATAAAACCTGCACTGAAAAAGTAAAGCAACCATCCAGGGGTTAAAGAAACACATGAACCAGCTCTGGGTGGCCAGTGGATTTCTACTTCTGAACCCCATAGGTTTGCACTCAGGACCAGGTCTTGCCTGTCACAATGAGACATGCTGAGACTGTAAAGGGGTTTAAGACCTATGTAAGATGTTCTTTGTCATAAAGAGGGAGTTTATACATCATGCTCAGATGGACTGACTTCTGTTCTGCCACTTTGTCGCTTGCAGGGTTTGAAGTGAGGGCCTGACCACCCTATTCATTTTTAATTCTTTTTTTTTTTTTTAATTCAAGACTAGCAGAATCTACAGTTTAAGCCAAAGCAGACATTTTGACTTTTTAAAAATGTTAAAACTTTGGGAGCTAGTGCTAGGGTTTGGAATAAGGGCCTGTAATTTGTAATAAGTTTTTTACCCCTCAAACTTACTGGATTTACATCTTTAGCCACAGGTGAAATTCTGGCTTTTTTATTTTATTTTTTTATTTTTATTGTGAAAATACTGTACAGAGGGGTTACTATTACAGGGCAAGATAATGAGTACATTACTTATCAAGCATTGTAGCCTCCTCCTTTGTTTCCCCTTCCCAATCCTTCCCATCTTCCCCCCGCCCCCTGACTCAATCCTCCCCCCCCCCCGCACTAAAGTTGTAAAGTTTGCTTTCCACATAACAACTTGTACTTATTGTTACAACGGGTCCACCTGTATCCTTATTTAAACGACTTGTTTTTCCCCTTCCCCTCCACAGATTATACTGACATGAAATACAGTGAAAGCAGGGGTTATACTGTGGGGGAGGGACATACAAAGCAACAAAGAAATAATTTTATAAGTGTGTTAGAAACAATCGCATGAAAGAAAAAAAAAAAAAGACTTGAATACACATCTTAGGTTTCATTTCCCTAACATCACCTTATCTGGCCTTTTCTGCTTGACTCATACATATACTAGATATTGCAAATAAGGGAAACCATGGGACCTATGTTTCTTTGGGCTTGGCTTACTTCACTTAATATAATTTTTTGGGATGGGATGTAGCTCAGTGGCAAAGCGCTTGCCTAACAAGTGCAACATCCTGGGTTCAATCCCCAGTACCAAAAAAAGAAAAGAAAAGAAAAGAAATTCTGGCTTTTTTATTTTTATGGTACTGGTCCTAGGGCTTTAACCCTTGCTATAACATGTTGCTCCCTTCTCAGCACAATTCTTTTTATGTATCCATAGATGGAATATGAAGGATTGATTCCACCCTGTTTTCCCAGGTGCATACAGATACCAGGCAACCCACCAAAGATAAGTGCTGACTGCCTGACTCCAGCAGGGCAATCACTCTAAGCCCGGCTCTAAGCATTCCACCGTGGGCCCAGCCAAAATATCCCCCCCCCCGCCTCCGCTCCCTTGACCTAGTGGCTTTTTCATTAGCTCTGCCTCCTTGCTCAGACTTCATAAAACCTAGCTTCTGTCACAGCTATGACAGGCTCCGAGCCTGTGGGAAGGCTCTTCCTCGCTGCTCTATCTCAATTAACAGTCCTTGCCTGCGGAAGATCAATTCAGGCCTATTTCCATCCTTTTTCCTTCATTTCTTAACAGTTTAATTGTTTTTCTTCCTCAAGGTTTGCAGCTCATACAATTTGATGCACAGTTCCACCAATGACCTTTTCTGTTTGACTATTTTCTGATGCTGAAGAGGAGATAAGAGACCCATAGGAAGCCAAGGGCACTACACAGAAGCTTGAAGCCTGAGGATTGCCTTTCAAGGCCAGCTTGGGCAGGAAAGTCCATGAGACTCACCTCCAATTAACCAAGAGGCAGGAATCAGTAGAGTTCTAGCCATGAGCAAAATACTTCCAGTTCAAGTGCATGACTGGCACACATTCAAACAAGTCTCATGGACTTTCATGCCGGGGCTGGTTTTGAACCATAATCCTCAGATTTCAGTGACTGTGAGAAGGTTGGATTTCAGGTGTGAGTGTAAAGGTTTAAAAACCTTTAATTGGCTCTTTCTCATGCCTGCATTTTCATTTATTCTGGGTCTTTTGTTTGTTTTACTTTTTCAGTGCAGGTTTTATATCTTATTCTTAAAGGTCTGGTGTCTCTCCTTGAGGGTTGTTATTTTTCAACAGGCAAGCAGGCTTCACACGTTGAACCACAGCTCAACCACTTGAGCTTTTTTTATTGTTTGGTGCTGGTCATAGGGCTTGAATTCAGGGCCTGGTTAATGTCCCTGACATTTTTTCTCAAGGCTAGGCTCCACAACGGAGCTTTTGGCTTTTTTTCTTTTCTTGGTGTTTAACAGGAGATATATCTATGTGAGGCCAGACACTACACAGGGACCTGAAATCTGTGTTTGGGGCAATGTGTGGGACAGCTCAGGATGAACAGTAGGAGGGAGCTGCTGAGAGGCAGGCAAGACATGAATTGTGGGTGTAAAGTACGGGGTCTGCCTAAAACTATGCTCTAGTTGAAGCTACTTCTCTAGTCACTGAGAAGATGCACCCCTACCTGGGTTCCCATGCCTTCTTCTCACCAATCACCAATGCACATGAAAACTTTGCCAAGGTGCCTTCCTGAGATTTTGATTCCTGGAAATGGCTCTACTGATGGAAAGAGAAGCTTAAAGTTTGGTTTCACATTTCTGTTCCTCAAATTCAGCACTCTGCAAGTTGCAACTACTGCAAATTCTTGTGAGTTTAGAACAGAAACCAGATATAGTCCTATACATATCCTAAGGTGAAGGCCAGCTCCTTTTTCCTATGCAGTGGCCAAGTGAGGAGTTACCAAGTGAGGAGAATTAGTGCAGAAGTGGATTCTTCTGCCCAGGGCAGCCCTAGTAACCTAGTATTTCCCACTTTACCTACAGGTTTACTTGCATGCCAATGCTGGCACCAGAAATATTTTTTCTCTCAGGAATGTGTGTGTGTGCGTGTGCGTGTGCATGTGTGTGTGTGTGTGTGTGTGTGTGTGTGTGTGTGTGTGTGTATCACACTTTGAATTTTAAAGTGTTGTACAGAGGGATTATCATTTCATAAGGCAGGAAATGAGTATATTTCTTTTAAGAAAATGTGAGAAATTATTTCAAAGGGGGACATTGATCATGATGCATTATGCTCATAATCTACCTTGTGGAATTGAAACTCCTTTACACAACTACATAAAAATAAATTAACCCATACACACCACAAATACTTGTGAGACTGATACTGGTTGCTCACACCTATAATCTAGGTACTCAGGAGACTGAGATCTGAAGATTGAGTTTCAAAGCCTGCCTGGGTAGACAAATCAAAGGGAGGTATGAATTCTTATGAATCAGTAGAAAGCTAGAAGTAGACCTGTAGCTGCAGTGATACAGCAACAGTATTGAGTGAGCATAGGTTAAGGAAGAGCACCAAGCTCTGAGATCAAGCCCCCAAAAGCCCATTTACCTTCAAGAGTTGATTTCACATCTCACCACCAAATGCTGTGCTTGGCCTTTGTCCTTTTGTGAAAAGCTCTGCACTTGGAGGGGGTTCACCTTGAATCCCAACTCTGGACTTTGGTAACAGTAGGACCCTAGTTGTCTCATATTTTACCATTAAGTGTATTTTTAAGGCTGTTAGGACATAATATGCCCACCCAGATGTATCAAAATCAACCTATACTAGAGATACCTGTATACCAATATATATCTGGGTGCAATTCACAACAGCTAAGTACATCAGCCTAAGTGCCCATCACCAGATGAATTGATAAAGAAAGGCACATGCTAACACAATGGGGTATTACTTCAGCCACAAAGATGTAGGAAATTATATGGCATATGCAGGAAAATGAAACCGGAGATTATCATGTTAAAATAAGCCAGACAGAAAAATATCACATATTTTTCTCCTATGTAGAATCGATTGATAAGTAAATTGAAAAGATAGGAACCTCATTGAGAGATCTTTTGTGGAGGAAGAATCAGATAAGTATGAAATGGAGACAAGGGAAGGTAATGAGGGAACAATAGGATCAAAATGTGTGTGTGTGTGTGTGTGTGTGTGTGTGTGTAGAAGTGTCATAATAAACCCCATCATTTTGTACAACAACAGAAAAATATAGTATGAAGGAATATATGATTACAGACATTCTATCTCCAGAAAAAAAGATAACAAATGCAGCCAGGATACTCGTAGGAATGTACTTGTTCATGACTATGGAAATCAGCAGGGAAATTCCTCACAAAATGAAATTTTCCATATAATACAGCCACACCATGGCTACATACTACATAGAATCAGAACTTACCACAGAGCTATTTTTGTACTCACAATTATATTAGCACTGTACATAACAATCAGATCATGAATATAGCCTTAATGACGATCATCACAAGGATAAATAAATGAACATAAAGATATTAAATATGTTAATATAACATACTTATAGATAGCATATCAAACATTATATAGGCAACAGAGTATTACTTAGCCATAAGCAGAATAGAATTCTTTTCCTTTGCTAGAAAATGGATAGAATGGAAGATTATCTTGTTCAATGAAATAAGTTAGTCCCACAAAAGCAAATATCACATTTTCTTTCTCACTAAGTTAGAGAGAAAAAAGAAAACAAAGGAAAGTTTAAAAAGATCATGAAAGTAAAAAGAAGTATGGGAGGATTAGATCAGCACTACTTACTAGACCCTATGTTGAAAATGAACTATTCAACTTGTGGGTGGGGATGGCAGAGCGAGGGAAGGGATAACATTCTTTACAAACAAATGTACTCTTTTTTGTCATCTGTGGGACTTGAACTCAGGGCTTGCTCACTGTCCCTGCGACTCTATGGCTCAAGGCTACTGCTCTACTACTTGAGTCATGATTCCTTCCAAATTTTGAGTGGCAACTGGAGATAAGACTCTTATAATGACTTTTTTGCCTGTGATGGCTTGGAATTATGATCCTCAGGCTGAGTAGCCAGGATAATAGTGTGATGCACCAGCACCCAGACAGCACTCTTTTAAATAACCCTTCTGCACATCACCTTTATGGTTAACAATAAATGCATGATCCGGGTGCCAGTGACTCACACCTGTAATCCTACCTACTTATGAGACTGAGTTCTGAGGATCAAGGTTCAAATCCAGCCTTGGCAGCAAAGTCCATGAGACATTTATCTCTAATTAATCACCAGAAAACCAGAGTGGTGCTATGGCTCAAGTGGTAGATCCATTTACCTTGAGCTGAAGAGCTCAAGGACAGTGCCCAGGTCCAGATTACAAGCCCTATGACCAACAATAAATAAACGAATAAATAAAGCACAAAAAAGGAGAGTAATAGAGTGACAAAGAAGAGAGACAGAGAAAATGACAGGGTCAGAGAGTGAGTCAAGACCTGACAGAGAGGAGAGGAAATGGAAGTGGGAGGTGAGGGAAGAAGAACAGAAGATGCAGTAGGAGATGGTATGGGGTGGAAGAAGAGGTTGGAAGAGAGATGGTACAGCAAGAAACATGGGAAAAGGGAAGAGAGGAAAGAGAAGGAAGAGGAAATCGAAAGAGAAGAAAAAAGCACTGACAGAAAGACCCAGTACCAGCACACACTCACAAAACACACAAAAACAAGGAAAAAATAAAGAACACTGAGACATTATGAAAATCAACAGTATTTCCATTGCCAGCCAGCCTCTTCACTGAACACTCTTCCTTAAGGACTTCGGAATTCCTTAGCATCCTCTGCAAAGCTCTCCTTCTGTATCACTGCTATCTCTGTCTATCAGCAAGCTGCCCATCTTTCGCCCAATGTGGCCTTCATTGCTTCTCTCACCAGAAACTCATCTCATTCTTTGAGCTGAGCTCTTCTCCTCAAATACTCCTAAGTTGGACCATTGATTTGACCAGAGCTGTAGTCCATCTCCTCCTGAATACCTCCTCAATGGGCTTTGCTAGCTCAGCCTCCTGACCCCAGTGCACACATAGCAAAGACCAGGTGTGCCCAACTCCTCCCCATCACACCCTTGTCTCCCAAGGGTAGCATCAGCCCTCAGCAGTACCTCTGTGTGGAAAGTCAGATGACTGTGGATGAATCAGCAAAATAATCCGGGGGCAGAGGGTCATATCCAGTCTTACCAAATTTCTATATGTCCTAGGAAGGGTCCGTTCACAGGTACCATTTTATGCCCATTTTTTCTCAAGTGTCTTGCCCCCTTCTGACCTTTCTCTCCTCTAGTTGAGTATCTCCATGGTTTCTCAGGTGTCTTGCTCCCTTCCAAGGCTTCTCTCCTCTAGTTGAATGGAAGAAAAAAAATGATTTATTTTGTATACTTTGTAATGCCAGACATCACCTTTGCAAGTTTAGAGTGTTGTAAAATTTGAAACTCAGTTTCCTCCCCACCGTGGTTCCCTGAGGACAAAAATCATGCCCTACTAGTCTTCCATGAGACCTAGAGGCTTCCCCTGGGAAATGCCAGGAGAAAGGAAGCACCATGTCCAAAACTTGGTTCTCTGGCACCAGGTGCTCGGACACCTATCACGGCTTACCCCCTAGCACTGTGAAAATGTAATTCTCTACCTGTCCATTCTCCACATGCAGCCCAAACCAACACCCTTTCCTGCCCCAAACATTTGGCAGTTGTCCCTCAGACGAGTACACAAATTCCTTTGTAACAACAAAGAAACCAACTGAAGGCTGAAGGCTCATGTGTGTAACCCTAACTATTTCACACGCTGACACTGAGAAGACTGCAGATAAAGCCAGCTGAACCTAAACACTATCCAGCATCACTTTGCACAGTCATGTCTTGTATTAGGGGGAAAGCAGTAGGTGATACAGTGATAGACCACCAAGGAAAGAGATATCCAATATGCTAGATGTATTCACATTCAAGTATGGAGAAGAGAGATGAAGGAGTCTAATTTATACAGGAGGTTTAGTGAGGTTGAAAATATACAAGAAGAAAGGGGCTTTGGAGCAGGTGTGGTACATAAGGAAAACACTGAGTTTGAAGACAGGGAAAGGAAGCTCTCTAAGGAGGTGATGGGAACGGGTGTTCCTTGCATGGATGTGGCCAAGGCCCTCATTCACGGGATGCTTATGATGGCTGATTCCTGGGTGTGACCAGAACAGAGACTAGCTGACCTGCAGCCACCACCAATATGATGACTGACAACAGAAGCGGGAAGGTTGAGAGGATGAATGGAAAGAAAACGTAAATAGAAAGAAGTGGACAGGAAGAAACTTTGAAATATTTCCTATTTCACCCAGAGACTTAAAGTTCTAAGGAAGAAATTAGATTTAAGTATGCTTTATGATTAGAAGTTGGATCCTAATATGCTTCATGGCTGTTGATTGCTGCTGGTCCAGCCATGTGTCCAGGCAGGAAGCAAGACCCTACTGCAATAGAGGATGATGAGGATGATGATGACCTATTAAAAAATTGATGAGATATGACTTAGCTCTAGAGGGCCTATGCAGAAAGCAAGAGTTTAGGCCCCAGTAACACTCAAAAGAAGAAACAGTACTCATTCCTCACCCTCATCTTGCTACACCATTTTCACTGGCTTTACTCTTCTGAGATTCACACTCAACCACTATTCTTGACATTGTTTTTTTCTTCTTGCCGTTTGTGCTGCATTCGGGACAGGTGGACAGAATGAAACCATGGCCCACCTGTCCCTTATGTATTTGTCATTTAGGGAACTTGCAGTGTCACCACTAAGCATCCCAGGTCTCTGGGACTGTGCAGGGATGGTGAGTAACCATTGTCTTCAGAAATGGATTGCAAACAGGATGGTTCCACAGTGTCCAACAGGAACTTTGGCAAACAGAATTGCATCTGGCAGAAATATTCTTTAACCTGTTCCATGCCCTTTGAGAAATGCTAATATAAGATAAAAAGACACTAAGCCAGACTCTCGTAACTCATACCTATAATCTTAGCTACTACGGAGGCTGAGATCTGAGGATTTAGGTAACAAGCCAGCTCAAGCAGAAAAGTATGTTAGACTCTTATCTCCAATTAACCAGCAGCAAACCAAAAGTGGAGCTGTGGTCAAAGCAGTAGAGCATTAACCTTGAGCAGAAGAACTTAGGGACAGTGCCCAGGCCCTCAGTTCAAGCCCCATAAACACACAAAAATATTAAGAGATGCTGGGTTAACAGTTGATAGATCTGGTTTACATAGGATACAAACATTAACACTCCATTACTGATAAGGCACTGAAAGGGGGAGAAATATAAAACAGAGGCCATGTGATTCATCCTCTCTATATCACAAAGTCTATAGCTTTATGGTCAGAAAGCCTATATTGAATTCAGCACATACACACACACACAGTATTCCCACCACTCATCCTACTAATTCTTTCTGCCTTACATCTTCCTTCTGATGTATTCTCTATATTACTTTTGTAAATCTGGGTAATGTCATTCTCCATGGAGTGTAAACTCACAAGGAGAGATATTATTGTGCTGTTACCAGCATTGTGTCAGTCTTCAGCATGATGTCTCTCACCCTGTGGCCACTCAGTAAATGTCCATTGAATGAAGGCCTACCCATTTTCTCACACACCTATTTGACAAGTTTCCCACTGCACATGGTCAAAGCTCTTTCCAGTGCTTTCCCATGGCTCCTCTCCACATCCCATCTAACCCTTGCTTCGTGGTCTCCTCACCTGTGTTTCCATGCCCTTTGCCTGAAGCCTTGCACGCCTCAATCTCATATATGGAGATGGTGTGCACACACCAGCTCACCTGCTCCTCCTCTGGGAAGTTTTTCCATCCCCCACTGGCTCCTTCCTCTTCAGTTCTTCCAGGCCTTTCCTCGAGCTGGGATGCCGTCCTGCTGGCTAGAAGCCTACGTAATGGTCTGTGAGATATTCTGGCTAAGCTGTGGGAGCCTCATTTTCTGGGCCAACTTTTGGTCCTGTCTCCTTAAAATGAACTCTAGCTGTTCCACAAAGATTTAGGAGTGTTCTAGCATGCCTGTGCGTCAGGCTGTCCATTGAAAAGTCAAAGGTAGACCTGAGTTTTGGACAGTGAGCTCATCTTGCCCCTTAAGGCAAGACTGAATGAAATCATAAAATGACTTCCAGCCTGCTTGGCACACTGCCCCTCCCCGACATCTCCATAATGCAACCCAACCCTGAAATCACATGGGCGATGAGGCAACCTCTCTACTGTCCTAGGACTACAAGACACTAGCGTCTTAAGCCTAACTCACGGATGTGAATTGAATCCCACTCCCTCACTCTGAGCCTCAACTGCAGCTCTTGTGGCAGCAAGGCCTTGTCTGCTGGAGTCTCTACATCACTAGGAGGAGATTATTTCTGACACATCTAGCTCTGCATTGAGAGCTGAACTTGAAGGGAGAAAGTACATTTTTCCTTCCTAATTCCTGCTCGACGTGCACATCATGTTGGGTTTGTAGAAGGCTGATTCCCAGAGGAATTCCTGAGCTGCCATCTGCTTGTGTGCTTCTGAGACATCTTAGTAAAGAGAGAAGGAAGCTGCTAATCAATCATGCAAAGGGAGTTGCTTGTACTTTCACTAGGAAATAGGGGTGCACATGTCCTTGAGTGTGCACATGTTCTGACATCCTAAGGGTGTTGATACACTTGCACTATACATGTCCTTCTCTCCCTGTCCATTCTGCACAGCAGACTAACACTAACTTCTTTCCACACCCATTTTTAACTTGTCACTGACAAAACTGTCCTTCAGATGAGTACACAAATCCCTTTCATAACAACAGAAAAACCAACTTTTGCCACAAGAGATTAGCAAAGTCAAGTGCACTGCCTGATGCTGGAGGCTCTGTAATCCTAACTATCCTAGAAGCTGGATTCCAGTTACAGCCAGTCTGGGACGAACCCATCTTCAATTTACTAGAAGAATGCAGACCTGGGAGTTCCGGGAAGATGGCGGAGGAGAAGCTGGAGTCTAAACAAGCTCTTGCATAGAAAGCAGTTTTAGAATTCCAGTGAACAGTCCTAAGCCAGAGAATCACACCAAGTGTGCCATCACAGGACAGAGAGTCAGGCCAGAGAGGGAAAACCCAGGCAAGGAGACACATCTGAGCTCTTGACAGCAGCCGCCGCGGCAGTGGCAGCCGTGGCGGCGGAGATCCCAGACGCCATACTTGAGCCACAGAGAGTCCCGGAAGAAGGAGCCAGACGCAGCAGGCAAGCAGATTCTACTCAACACCAGCGAGAACCGACAAGGAGCAGACATCTTCATCCTGCAGTTCGCAGACCACAGACAACCCAGGAAACAAGACTCAGCGTGAGTAGAAGCCTGACGTACTCACTCCTTCTCAGGGAGCAGAGGACGGAAGGCCACCCTCCCCTCCCAGTACCAGAGATCTCCATCTTGGATACCAACAAAGCTCGGCGGAGCTGCTAGCTCCAACACAAGCCTTGGAATAAAACGAGTCATTTAGCAGGTCACAAGAACTAAACGGTGGCTTGACCTGCCAGACTCAGTTCTACCCAGGGAAAAGTCACCCAGCTCAGGCGCCAGCCCTAGGCGTGGCTTTCTTCACTGGGTAATCAGAGCCAGAGGCTGCCCCTCCCTCTAGCAGCCTAGACAATCAATTGAAATTCAGTAAACAGAAACCCTGAGAATGGCTCCAGGATGGGCTCTGTGAGTTTTTCACAAACTAGCCCCCAGGAAAAGCTACTGTTTGTTGAAAGGCCTCAACTCAACCCAGAACCTAGCTTCATCACTACATCCCCCTCTTTTGGGATACTCAAAGCAGATCTGCCTCCCATTGAACTAGCCTGGGAGGAGGATCACAAAATCCTGGGTAAAGCAGAGCATTTTTCTGCCTGTTCGAACAAACTGACGTAAGAAACCAACCAAGACAAAGGACCACAAGCAGACCAGAGATTCCAACAAGAGGATGATTACAGACACAAGAGAGATACAGGATTTTTCCCACCCCTCCCAAAAAAAAATCAAAGAATTTTTTTTTCTTCTTCTTCTTCGTTTTTTTTTTTTTTTTTTTTGGTACCTTATATAAAAAAAAATTTTTCTTTTCTTTTCTAAAACGTTTTTTAATCTTTAATTTTTGCCTTTTTTGAAAAAAAAGTCTTCCAGTAAATTTTTTCCTCTTATAATATTTATTTTAGGGATACATGAGTGTGCGTTTTTCTTTTTTTTTGTTGTTTTCTTTCTCTTTTTTTTCTTTTTTAATTATCTTTTTGTTTTTTGTTTAGCTCTACTGAACTTCTCATCTTTTTTCTTACTTTCTTATTCTTTTCACCTTTCCCTCTCTTTCGCTCTTCTATATGTGACTTAATTCTTGTCCTGCACATCCTCAGATAAACCCATAGTTGATTATTAGACACTATCCAATATTGAGTACACACTTAATCCACAAATTTATTACTCAATTCAAAACTTCTGAGACTTAAATTCCTTAATAGCAGTACTACCTCTTTATACCTATGTAATATTTTAAGCATTTTTATTTTTACATTTTTCACATCTCTTTTATATCTCTCCCCTTCTCTCAGTATATTCACGTTCTTCTCTAAATAGATTGGTTTCGAGTGTGCATGATCTTATTAATTTTTACTTTCCTATTTTTTCTGGTCTCTTTTCGCTTTCCCTTTCTTCTTTTTTTCTCTCTCTCTACTTTCATCCTACCCAAACTATTTCCTGCTTTGAGATTAGGAAAATCCGGTTATCTCAATTCCCCATCTTGATAATCAGGGGACAGAACAGATAATGAATAATCCAGAGCAGAGTTCCCAAATAGCTCTACAAACACTGCTGACAAACATGATGAATGAAAAGAATGAAAACATTCAAAGGACTCTGTATGAGCGTGATAGGGAGAGAAAGGAGGCAATCCAAAAGTTTATACAGGAACATCATAAGCGTGAGGAAGGTCCTCAAAAAGTGATACAGGATTTGCATGAGCAGCTTGAGAATACTCAAAGAGAATGGCAGGAATGGCATGAGAAGGCTGAGAACACTCAAAGAGAACTACAGGAATCCCATGAACGGGAGGAAACTAATCAAAGAGTAATACAGGAATTGAGAGAGCAGGAAGAGAATACACAAAGATCACTAAAGGCATTCATAGAATCCATTAACAAAGAGCTGAAGGAAGTCAGGGAGACCCCAAAGGGAATGCTGAATGGAACCCAACAGAAGGAATGGGAGTCCAAAGAAACCATAACCAATCAACTAAGTGATTTGAGAAAAAACACTTAACACCAAATTAAGGAAGTAAAGAAGTTCATACAAGATCTAAAACAAAGCTTCAACAAAGAATTTGAAGCCATCAAAGCTGACCAATTAGAAGGAAAAGAGATAAAAAAAAATAGAAAGTCTTGACAGCAGGTTAGACCATGCAGAAGATCGATTCTCAGGGATTGAAGACAGCCTAGATATTATAGAGAAAGTACATACAACTATCTAAGACAAGTCCAAGAATTATGATAGATCTATCCAACACCTGGAAGACACCATCAGAAGGCCTAATCTAAGGATAATGGGTGTAGAGGAGCACCTAGAAACAGAAGTTAATGGTCTAGGAAATTTGTTTAACAGGATCCTAGTAGAGAACTTCCTAAACATGCAAAAATATAGGCCTATTCAGATACAAGAAGCTTTTAGAACCCCAAATAGACCAGACCAGAATAGGACATCCCACCATCACATTATAATCCACACAGGATCAACTCAGACCAAGGAAAAGATCCTTAAAGGTGGGAAAGAGAAAAGATTAATCACCTATAAAGGG
The DNA here is from genome assembly GCF_024711535.1 of Dipodomys merriami. Classification (NCBI taxonomy): domain Eukaryota; kingdom Metazoa; phylum Chordata; class Mammalia; order Rodentia; family Heteromyidae; genus Dipodomys; species Dipodomys merriami. The sequence goes on along the minus strand of NW_027202354.1, from coordinate 108,816 downwards.
AAACCAATTAGAACCACCTCAGATTTCTCAGCAGAGACAATCAAAGCAAGAAGAGCCTGGAATGATTTATGCCATGCCCTAAACACAAACAACTATCAACCAAGAATACTGTACCCAGCTAAAACCTCCCTCATAACTGAAGGCCAAATAAAAACCTTCCATAGCAAAGAAAAATTGAAACAATACATCTCCACTAAACCAGCCCTAGAAAAGATTCTTAAAGATGTCCTACACATAGAAAACAAACAAGAACACAATAAATGCCAAGAAACTGCACCCAAACTGAGAATCCAAGAACCATAGGAAAAACCCAGTTTACGCAGCCCCCAAGAAGGTGGATAACATGGCAGGAACTCCCAAATACCTGTTAGTCCTATTTCTTAAGGTTAACGGACTGAACTCAACAATTAAGCGACATGGACTGTCTAGTTGGATTAAAAAACAAGACCCTTCTATCTGCTGCCTGCAGGAGTCATATCTTGCGAGTAAAACCAAACACATTTTCAATGTTAAAAAGGCTGGAACAAAATCTACCAAGCAAACACCCCCCATAAACAGGCGGGAGTTGCAATCCTAATATCAGATAAAATAGACTTCAAATTAAAATTCGTGAGAAGAGATAAAGAATGTTGCTACATACTAATTAAGGGATCTCTCCTTCAGGAGGATATTATAATTCTAAATATCTATTCGCCAAACAATGGAGCACCCAAATTTATCCAAGAAACACTACTTTCCCTCAAATCCCATATAGATCCAAAGACATTAATTGTTGGGGATTTTAACACACCACTCTCCCCACTAGATAGTTCAACTCGGCAAAAACTCAACAGAGAAACCGCAGATCTAAACAGCTGCATAGATCAACTAGATTTCACAGACATCTACCGAACATTTCAGCCAGCAGCATCAGAATACACGTTTTTCTCAGCAGCACATGAACATTTTCTAAAATAGACCACATTTTAGGCCACAAAGCAAACTTGTCTAAATTCAGAAACATTGAAGTTGTACCTTGCATTCTCTCTGACCACAAGGGAATAAAATTAGTACTCAACACCAAAAGCCACCAAAGAAAGTCCGGTATCACATCAAGGCTCAACAACACACTGCTTAATCACGAGTGGGTCATGGAAGAGATTAGAAAGGAAATTCAAATGTTCATGCTATTCAACAAAAATGAACACACAAATTACCAGCTCCTCTGGGACACAGCAAAAGCAGTACTCAGAGGCAAGTTTATAGCTTTGAGCTCCTACATCAAAAAATTGGAGAGATCTGAACCCAACAATTTAATGAAACACCTAAACCTCCTTGAAAAAGAGCAGCAAGATAATCCCCAATCCAGTAGACGGAAAGAAATAATTAAAATTAAATCAGAATTAAATGAATTAGAATCCAAAAAAATAACTATAGAAAGAATCAGCAAAACAAAGAGTTGGTTCTTCGAAAAAATTAACAAAATTGAGAGACCCTTAGCAAATCTTATCAGAAATAGAAGAGAGCACACCCAAACTAATAAACTCAGAGATGAGAATGGAAACATCACCATGGAAACAACCAAGATTAAGAACAATAAAGGTAATACTTCTCAAAACCTTATGCTAATACGTTTGAGAACTTGAGAGAAACAGACCTTTTACTAGCAAATATTGACATGCCAAAACTAAACCAAGATGAGTTAAACGATCTTAACAGGCCCATATCAAGCATTGAAATAGAAACTCCAATAAGAGACTTCCCAGCTAAGAAAAGTCCAGGACCACATGGTTTTACAGCGGAATTTTACAAGGCCTTCAAAGCAGAGCTCACACCAATACTCCTACAACTCTTCAATGAAATTGAAACAGAGAGTTCACTACCGAACACATTCTATGAAGCCATCATAACCCTCATCCCAAAACCAGGCAAGGACTCATCAAAGAAAGAGAACTATTGACCCATTTCTTTGATGAACATTGATGCAAAACTTCTCAACAAAATTTTGGCCAATCGACTTCAACAATTCATCCAAAAAATCATACACCACGATCAAACAGGATTCTTTTCAGGGATGCAAAGCTGGTTCTATATATGCAAATCAAATAATGTCATTTATCACATCAACAGGAGCAAGAATAAAAACCACATGGTTATCTCAATAGATGTAGAAAAAGCATTAGACAATGTCTAACACCCCTTTATGATGAAGGTTTTGGAAAAATTAGGAATCCATGGAACATTCCTCAATACAATAAAGGCTGGATATAACAAACCTACAGCGAGCATTAGACTTAATGGTGGAAAAACTAAAGCCATTTCCTCTTAAGTCAGGGACAAGACAAGGATGTCCACTCTCTCCAATTCTCTTCAATCTAGAATTAAAATGCCTAGATACAGCAATAAGACAAGATGCAGACATAAAGGGGATCCAAATAGGAAAAGAAGAAATAAAACTCTCCTTCTTTGCAGATGACATGATCTTGTATTTAAAGTATCCCATAGACTCCATGCCCAAATTACTCAAGCTGATTCAAAACTTTGGCAAATAGGAGGGTATAAAATTATCTCCAAAAATCAATGGCTTTTCTGTATGCCAACAATGAGAAACGTGTGGCTGAAATTAGGAAAGCAACTCCATTTGTAATATCCCCACAAAAATAAAGTACTTGGAATTAACTTAACAAAAGAAGTGAAGGACCTCCATGATGAAAACTTTAAAATCTTGAAAAAGGAAATGAAATCAGAACTTAGAAAATGGCAAAACCTCCCATGCTCCTGGATTGGAAAGATTAACATCATGAAAATGGCAACACTTCCTAAGGCTACCTACAAATTCTATGCGATACCTATCAAAACTCTAACCTCATTCTTCAAGGAAATAGAAGAGGCAATCCAAAAATTCATATGGAACAATAAAAGACCTCGAATAGCAAAAACCCTCCTCAACGGAAAGAACATTGCTGGAGGAATGTCAATACCAAATTTCAAACTCTACTAAAAAGCCATAGTAATCAAAACAGCTTGGTATTGGCATAAGAACAGACCTCAGGACCAATGGAATAGAATTGAAATCCCAGAAATGAGTTTACAGACCTATAGCCATCTAATCTTCGGTAAGGGAGCTAAAACAATAGAATGGAAGAAAGACAGCCTCTTCAGTAAATAGTGCTGGCAAAATTGGTTAACTACTTGTAGAAAATGAAAGCTAGATCCTTATATATCACCCTGCACCAGAATCAACTCCAAATGGATCAAAGGCCTCGAAGTCAAAGCAGACACTCTGAAAATATTACAGGATGGAATATGAGAAACCCTACTTCTTGGCTCAGGCTGAAATTTTCTGAGTAGAGACCGGAAACACCAAATCAAAGAAAGGTTGGACAAATGGGATTGCATGAAGTTGCAGAGCTTCTGCATGGCAAAGGACATAGCTACCAAGATCAATAGAGAGCACAGGGATTGGGAGAAGATCTTCACTAGCCATACAACAGACAAGGGTCTCATATCTAAAATATACTTGGAACTCAACATATTAAATCCCCCAACAACAAATCCTCAAAGAAACAACTGCCCAATAAATAAGTGGGCTAAAGTGAAGGGTAAACAAAGGAGGAGGCTGCAATGCTTGATAAGAAATGTACGTATTATCCTGCCCATATAATTGTAACCCCTCTGTACAGTATGTTCACAAAAAAAATAATAAAATAAAATAAAAATTAAAAAAATAGAATGCTGACCTGGAGGTGTGACTCAAGTGGTAGTTCACCAGGCATGAACATGCAAATTGAAATAGAGAATGAAATAGAACGCCTTAGACAGTGAGATGGGAGACAGAGAAATGTACAGAGTTAGGGAGAGAATCAAGAACAGGAAGAGACAGAGAGGTAAGAGATGAGAGGTAAGGGAGATAAGAGAAAGAAGAGGAGGGGAAGGAAAAGCAGACTAACAGACAGTATGAGGTAGAGGAGGAGGAGGGAAGAGAGATGATAGACTGGGGGAAAGGTGAAAGACAAAAGTGAAATAAAAGGAAACAGAAACAGAATTAAGCAAAAAAAGAACTGAGATAAAGCGTTTGTACCATCATACACTCACAAACAAAAAAAGGAAAAAAATAAAAGGCATGGAAACATCATGGAATTTAACAGTACTTCCCTCCTCATGTACCCTCTTCACTGAACACTGGACCATGAGGAGTTCAGGATTCCTCAGCTCCCTTCATGACCTTCCTCCTCTCAGTTCTCCTTCAGCATCAGTGTCAACCCTGTCATTCATTAAGCACCCGTCCTTTACCCTCTTCAGCCTTCACTGCTTCTCTCACCAGAATCCCACCTCATTCTTTGAGGGTAGGTCTTCTCTCCAAATAATCCTGAACTGCACTTGTCCACCAGGAGACCCAGCCCTCCTCTTGCTACAAATCTCATCAGTCAGCTCTGCAGGCTCAGCCTCCTGACCATAGTGTACACAGAGCAAAGTCCAGCTGTGCCCACCCCCTCCCCATCACACACTTGTCACCCAAGACAGCATCAGCCCTTAGTACTTCCTCTGTGTAGAAATCTAATGGTCCTGGATGAACCAATACTAATAACCCAGTGGTGGAAGGTCACATCCAAACTTAATGAATCTCCACTCGCGTCCAGAAGTAGTCATCCCTGGTAAGGTCCATCCTCAGACAAAGTTCACAGAGGCCTGGTCCATCCACAGACACCACTATACCTCCATGTTCTCTCAGGTGTCCTGCTCTTTTAGAGGTTTCTCGATCTCTCACTGAAAGGAAGAGAAAAATATTAATTCATATACTTGTGATTCCAAAAATAGGCTCTACATGTTCACAGTGGTCTCATATATGAAACTCAGCACTCACAGCACTCTGTTTACCCGAAGAGAAAAATTGGGCTAACAGGGGAAGTTGCAATAACGACTACCGGGTGTATGCATTAGTCTTTCAAATATATGCTTTATCTTTTACCAATGGGAGCAAATAAATGTGAAATCGGGTCCTCCTTGATGATGGCTGAATGTTGGTATAGTGATAAGTCGAGGATTATGGAGAAAACACACAAGAAACAGCACTGAAAAGGAGGAAAGTGGGGCAGAAACTACTCACATGGTGCATGGAGACAGGTCCCTCTTCTTTCCCCATGAAGACCTGCCCTTATGCTCCAACCCAGCCAGTGTAACTAGTGTGCTCAGGAGTGGGACTCAGTCATCTAGAGACCACTGAAGGAGAAGCAGAGTCCAGGATGCCTCCTGATCCTCAGATCTATGGGCTTTAGCTCAAACGTGAAATAAACAAATAAGTATATAAACAGACAGGAAACATACATGGAAGGTAAGGTGATGACCTGCTGGAGCATTTGTAGCAAAAACACTTCAAAGGACAAAGGTGAAGGGTTGTCAGATGAAGTCACCATGTGATCAACTGCAACCCCCACCATCTCTGAAGGTAAAGACAGCTTCAGGCTACTTTTCCACTAGCCTTTCAGCCTGGGAAGGCCAGCTTAGTGTCAGAGGTACTTTGACCTGAATCTCAGCTGCAGAATCCTGTAGCACCAGGCACTCAGCCTGGCTGTGCTACATGGAGGACTCTGCCAGGTCTCATGGGCGCACAGCAGCTCACTGCGCTAGTCATGCTTCCTGAAATGAGTGAACTAGTGTGTAAGGGACTGGTAAATGGTCACAAAAATCAAGTCTCTGTGAGAGCTTGGGAGACTCTACTACTGTTCCATGAGACCTAGAGGACCATTGCCAAGAACACTGGGCACATGGGAAGATGCTGCTACTGCTACCATGGCAACCATGTGTAACTATGAGGACATTGTCTAGAGACAGGGAAAGAGGGAGATAGAGAGAGAGAGAGAGAGAGAGAGAGAGAGAGAGAGAGAGAGAGAGAGAGAGAGAGAGAGAGACAGAGAGAGAGACAGAGAGAGAGACAGAGAGAGAGACAGAGAGAGAGAGACAGAGAGAGACAGAGAGAGACAGAGAGAGACAGAGAGAGACAGAGACAGAGACAGAGACAGAGAGAGACAGAGAGAGACAGAGAGAGACAGAGAGAGACAGAGACAGAGAGAGAGAGAGTGAGAGAGAGAGAGAGAGAAACAGAGACAGAGACAGAGACAGAGACAGAGACAGAGACAGAGCAATAGAGAGAGAATGGGTTCATCAGGCAGGTTTGAATCTCTTGGCAAATATGTTACAGACATTACAAAATTTAGTGAAACCAAAACACAAAATTAGGAGCTAATCCCCAAATAATGTAGCTATTTTTAAAAATGTATCTGATTTTTAAAAATATAGTTTTACTCAAGACCCTTCTGCATTAGCCTTTTAAAGGCTGGGATTACAGGTTTGTCCTACCAGTCCATCATAAAAAGATCATCTTCCATCCTGAGGATATCCAGGAGTATATCAAGGGTTGTACCTCCTACAACATGGTCTTGTGACAGGAAATTCCAAAGGATTTCATAGCTCTGGTTCAGATGCTACAATAACTTGGGGAATTACTAAGGTCTTAGGAGCTCTGATTGAGGTAACAGGGTCAACAACCAATTAGTAGAACAAAAGATCCTACTACCACCCCTGTTACTCAGGAAAGCATGAGTGTTTTTGGAGTTCTATGTCAGGAACCATGGAAAAGGCCAAATACATTATTTTACAATATCTCAGGCAATCACAGGAGATTGTTTACAAACAGAATGAATGAATCACTAAGTCATCCTATCAAGGGTAGTGGGTTGCTTGGTAATTACAAATTTGGAAAAGGAAAAAAAAAACTGGAAGAACTAGTTGGGGTAAGATTGCAGTTGGAGGTGCCAGTGTGAACTCACGATTTTGCATATATTTAGATGGATATATATAGATAGATTGGTGTACAAATCAGAAGTTGAGAAACTCAGGAGGCTAAGAGCTTGAACACGGAAGTTTGAGACCAGTCCAGGCAGGAAAGTTTATTAGACTACACCTCCAAACTAACCAGCAAAAGCAGGGCTTAAAGGTGGGCTCAATTAGTAGGACACTAGCCAAGCAAGCAGGAGGCTCTGAGTTTACATTTCTGTACTACTAAAACAAATTAATATAAATTTAAATGTGTGTATTTGTAAATATACATATATGGAGTGTTTATATCGATGTACACTCATATACATGCATACATGTATTTTGTATATTTGTCTTATGTATTTTCCAGTACTCTTCTCCAAAAGGGTCTAGGAACAATAACATCTTAAAAGCAAAGAACACATCTAATTCTCAGATGTTGGTTTCGAAAGGCCATCCAGCCGCAGCTCCTGGGATAATAGTTGATTCAAATGCCAGAGCATGGAAGGTACTAAATAAACATCAATCCTGTGTATGAGAGAAGAACAAAAGCACTATGGAGGGCTTAGTGGTAGAGGGCTTGCCTAACATGCATGATGCCCAGGGTTCGATTCTTCAGTGCCACATAAAGAGGAAAAGCTGGAAGTGGCACTGTGCTCAAGAGGTACAGTGCTATCCTTAAGCAAAAGAAGCTCAGGGACAGTGCCCAGGCCCTGAGTTCAAGCCCCAGGACTGGCAAAAAGTTAAAATAAAATAAATGCACTAACAAAAGTCCGGTAGAATGGGCTCCCACTGGCCAAGTCTGGAACCATTTGCACATCAAAACCATGACGGGAGTGGAATTACAGCCCAATGAATACAACAGGAATCCCTTAGCCAGTTCAGACATGAATAAATAAGTAAATACATAACTAAACTGTCAGTGGTGTGAGGAATGGGATATTTCCACAGACTTATGTGTTTTCCCACACATCACTCAGTCACAATGGGAGAGGACAGTTTTTACAGTAGAAAAACGGGCAAATTGGGCCATCCTCAAGTGATTTAAATTACTTAGTTCACTGCTGGGACAAACTGCTGTCCCCAGCCACCTGGTTGGGATGCAGTGGGAGGCACACAGTGTCACTTAGTGACAGTCCTGCCAAACATGCAAGACCCAAGTCAAATCATGATAAAACTTCCGACAAGACTCAGTGGAAGAACAGTCAATAAAAAAGAAAAAGTGGCATATAATCTTGAAGACAGTGAGGAAAATCTCAGCAATTTTCAAGATTGAAGAAGACTTCAGAGCTAGGACCAGTGAAGGTAAGCTTGACTTCTGGACAAGATCTTTTCTCTATCAAAACAATATCATGAGCCAGGCATCGGTGGCTCACGCCTGTAATCCTAGCTACTCAGAAAGCTGAAATCTGAGGATCATGGTTCAAAGCCAGCCCAGGCAGGAAAGTCCATGAGACTCTTATCTCTAATAAAATACTAGATAGCCAGAAGTGGTACTGTGGCTCAAGTGGTAGAGCCCTCGCCTTGAGGAAAAAGAGCTCAGGGACAGAGCCCAGGCCCAGAATTGAAGCCCTATGACTGACAAACAAACAAACAACAACAAAAAAACCCTATAATTTGAGCTGGGCTATTCAAGAGATCTGAGGATCTCTTGAGGCCTGGACAGGAAAGTCCTGACCACTCAAAAACCAGCCAGTATCACATCATCTCCAAACCTGGCAAAAATCCAACAAAAAAAGAGAACTAGAAACCAATCTCTTTGATGAACCCATATGCAAAGCTCTTCAATAATATTTCTGTCAACTCCCTTACGACCCAGTTATACCACTTCTAGGCATCTATCCTGAAAAACAGGAACCAATATACAAGGACACGTGCACCTCCATGTTAATTGCAACACTGTTCACAATAGCTAGGGTATGGAAACAACCCAGATGCTCCACCACAGTTGAATGGATCCAAAAACTATGATATCTATATACAATGGAATATTATGCAGCCATTAGAAATGACAAAATAATGGCATTTGCAGGGAAATGGATGGAGCTAGAAGGAATCATGTTGAGCGAGGTAAGCCAAGAGCAAAGAGACAAACGGTACATGGTCTCCCTGATAAGTGGATGCTAAATCCAAAATGTTAGGGGATATGACAAAATTAACAGGACTTAAGAAACAAAGAACTCCCACATATCTGGTTGAACCACTACTAAATATCCCAATGCTGCTGATCACATGTATGGTGTATATGTGTATACCGTTTTATGTTATAGACTGTGATAGACAATTTGCTCCAGGAAAGTTAGAATGAACTTGTGACTTTAAATGAGCATCATTATTCCACAATACTGTGAAATTTGGGAAATTATGTAATCACTTAATCACAATTAAAAAAAAATATCTCAGGGAAGGTAGGGAGGGAAAGGATGGTAGGGAGAAAATAGTGGAGGGGGTAACAATGCTCAATAGGAAGTGTATTCATTACCTTGCTCATGTAACTGTAACCCTCTATATAGTATATTTACAATAAAAATTTAAGAAAAAAAATTTCTGTCTAGGGCTAGGTAGGTAGCTCAGTGGTAGAGCACTTGCCTTGCATGCTCGATGCCCTGGGTTCGATTCCTCAGCACCACATAAGCAGAAAAAAAAAGCCAGAAGTGGCACTGTGGTTCCAGTGGTAGAGACCTAGCCTTGAGCTGAACAGCTAAGGGACAGTGCCCAGGCCCAGATTTCAGGCCCCACGACCGGACCCAAAAAATAAATAAATAAATAAATTTCTGTCAAGTTTGCAGAGACCATAAGCCTTATTGACCATGATAATGACAATGCACCTATGAAGGTTAAAAAGTGTTTGTGACTTTAAGTACCACTATCCCACAGTACTGTGAAATGTATGAAATGTATATAATCATTTAATCTCATTAAAAAAAACTAAAAGCTTGAAAAAAGGTGTTAACAATGTGTGAAAAGAAATGAACTAAGGGTCTGGGAAGGTGGCTCAGTGGTGGAATGATTGCCTTGCATGCCTGAGGCCCTGGGTTCAATTCCTCAGCACCACATCATCAAAAAGAAAAAAACCAGAAGTGATGCTGTGGCTCAAGTGGTAGAGTGCTAGCTGTGAGCTGAAGAGCTGAGGGACAGTGTCCAGGCCCAGAGTTCAGGGCCCATAACAGGACCCCCCCCCAAAAAAAAGAACTAATTACCTTATTCATGTAACTATGACTCCTCTGTATAGCCTATTTACAATAAAAGTTTAAAAAAAGTTAAGGGACAGTGTTCACACTTTTAGTTCAAACCACCACACTGACAAATGTACATACACAGAAAACCCTGGTACACATATACAAAAAAAGCATAAATATGGTAGAATATAAGTAGTGAGGGGCTAGGAATGTAGCTTAGTGGTAGAGTGCTTTCATAGACTGTGTGAAGCCCTGGGTTCAATTCCTCAGTACCACATCAAACAAAAAACCTGGAAGTGGCACTGTGGCTCAAGAGGTAGAGTGCTAGCCTTAAGCAAAAGAAGCTCAGGGACAGTGCCCAGGCCATGAGTTCAAGGAAGGAGGAGGAGAAGGAGGAGGAAGAGGAGGAGGAGGAGGAAGAGGAGGAAGAGGAGGAGGAGGAGGAGTAGGAAGAGGAGAAGGAAGAAGAGGAGGAGGAGAAGAAATAGAAGAAGGCAAAGGAGAAGAAGGAGAAGGAGAAGAACAAGGAGTAGTATTAGTAGTTGTAGTAGTAATGAGGTCAGGGCAGAGTTAGCACTCCACTCCTCACCCAGTACAACACACATGATTAAACTAATCTTCAAGGTGTAAGAAAGAGAGTGATATGCTGCAAATCATAGCAAAGCAGGCTGGTACATTCCATTTTGAAAGAACTACTTTTGGGAAAATCCGAGGTAGTTTTTTCCTAAAGCATAATAATCCTTTAGCAATTCTATTTATTATTTAATAAGCACAGTGGAAATAGTCACTATGCTGATTAACTTGCCCAAATACTAACAAGTCCAAGATTTCTAGCTTCCATTAAAATTTTCAGTGAATGTATCTTCTAAAAACAAGATTGCTTTGGCTTTCATAATCTTCCTTCTTTTTCTTTTCACATTCATTAATCTGTAGAACATAAGAAGTTCAAAATTAGTTCGTATCCATATTTAATGTAAGAATTCTACCCTGGAGCTGTGTGTGGCTTATGTGTATAATCCAAGCTACGCAGGACACTGAGATCTGAGGATCATGATTCAAAACCAGCCTGGGTAGGAAAGTCATTGAGAATTTTGTGGGGGGGAGGGTCCAGTCGTGAGCCTGAACTCTGGGTCTGGACACTGTCCCTCAGCTCTTCAGCTCAAGGCTAGCACTCTACCACTTGAGCCACAGCACCACTTCCAGCTTTTTTCTTTTTGCTTATGTGGTGCTGAGGAATCAAATCCAGGGCCTCATGCATGCAAGGCAAGCCCTCTACCACTGAGCCACCTTCCCAGCCCCCCCTTGAGACTTTTGAAAATCCCATTAATGACCAAAAAGTCAGACATAAAGCTGTGGCTCAAGTGGTAGATTGCATTCAGTGAAAAACCTAGGGACAGTCCCCAGACCCTGCGTTCAAGTACAACTACAAACATGAGAAAACAAAGAAAAAGCTTGGTGCCAGTGGCTCACACTTGTCATCCCAGCTACTCAGGCAGTTGACATCAGGGGATCATGGTTCAAACCAGGCTAGCCAAGAAAGTCCAGGAGACTCTTATTTCCAATTAACCACTCAAAAACCAGAAGTGGAACTATGGCTCAAGTGCTAGAGTGCTAGTTATGAAAACAAAGAAGCTCAGGGACAGGACCCTGGCTCTGAGTTCAAGCCTTGCAATCAGCAAGTAGAAAAAAGGACATCTCTGATTGGGCACAGTCGCTCAGACATGTAATCACTCCTAACTAGGAAAGAAGCAGACTTCTGAAAAATGGTGATTCAAGGCCAACCTGGGCTAAAATTTCACAACACAAAGGCAGGAAAAGAAAATGACTTAGCATGAAATAAATAATAATTTAGAAACTAAAGACAATCTAACCTTATGAGTTAAAGAATCAAGTCTGACATAACATTTAGACAACTCATCAGCATTTGAAAAGTCAGGACTGACATCCTTTCTTTCAGATATATCATATTTCACCTAAAACAAAATCCATTTTATTACCTTCTTTAAATGTAAATATTTATTACATTTTGGGAGAACTATGGAAGAGGTGATACTGATGAATATGCATTGTGCTTACAATGTGTTAAATTGAAACATCTTTGTACTGCTTACCTAAGAAGAAATAGAATTTCATATCAACCAAAAACGTCCAGCTTACGACTGGATAAGACACGATAAAAATGATATATTATCAGCAATAAATGGGGAAGATGTGGTGATTCTGTCACAGCATACACTTTAAAAGACCTTATGCTTATGCTGAGCAAAGGAATTGGACCAAGAACATTTCTTTACCCAGTTCTTCTAAGATCTGATTTCTTCATACTCTAACCATTAACAGTTAGTGGTGAATAAAAACTAAAAATAGCTGTAAACAACCCTGATGTAAACATTCCCCAGGGTAACCCCAAGCTCTGAACTTGCAGGGGACCGACAGCTGGGCTTCCTCTTGGAGCTTCACCAAGCAGAGGGCTGCAGGACCGGTCCCTGCAGCACCTGCCTACCTGCATCTCTGCATGCGCACCACAGGCCAATGTCACCGGCCCAGGCAGCAGGGCCACCAAGACCCCACACACCTTCACCTTCCCGCCCCTCCCAGCGCCCTTCCAAACGCACAGAACCCTGGCCGGGTTGCTCCCTCCCCCAGGTCCAGGACATTTCCCGTGCAAGCTCTGGGAGTCCCGGCTCCCCACCTTCGCCCCCACAGTTACAGGAGTACAGGTGGGGCCAGGCGGCGGCCACCCAGAGAGACTGGCGGGACCTCCTCTCCACCGGCCCAGCCCATGAGCTGTTCCATCGACCTTGGGCCATGCAGGGTCGGATCCCAGGCATGGGAAATTCCCATGCATCTAAAGCTCCCGTTGCCAGGCGGGGGCGGGATGGGAAGGGGAAGCCAGGGTGAGGGACTATGACATAAGGCATGGGGGAGGGATCCCCACCAGGCCCTGCCGCCTAGCTTTCTCTGGGCGTGGTGCTGTGGTGGGTGGGGTGAGCTCTAGGGGGGGAGTCAGGGGCGGGTCCTCACGAGTGCCCGCCCACTCTCCTTGCTGAGAGCCTCTGTGCCACTCCCATCTTCCCTCCCTGGGGATCCTCTCCCTGGAGTTGTAGGCTCTCTTCCTTTACAACATCTTGCTAGCCTTCCTGGCTTCTCTCCTCCCCCTCCCATGCTAGTGCCTCTGGCCTCAGCTAGATGGCCTGCCCCCCAAATTCTAATATGGATCTTATAACAAGGATACTTTTTCTTTTTTGGACAGGACTGGGATTTGAACTAAGGGCCTTGCACTCATGAGCCAACCAATTGAGCCATGTACCCCATTCTCTTTTGCTTTAGTTATTTTTCAGGAAGGTCTTATAGCTGGCCTGTACCCTGATCCTTCTACTAATGCTTTTCTCATACATGGAGTATTTTGTTGATGTGGGGTCTTGCTAGCTTCTTTTAAAAATGTTTATTTTTATTTTTTGGCAAGATTGACCTTGAATCTTGCATGATCCTCCTGATCTCCATCTACTACCATTGTATTGCAGTTATGAGACACCACATGCACTTTAAAAAAAAAAAAAAAGAAAGTTTGGCTTTAAAAAATAATTTTTTATTTTAAAGATACTGTACAGAGGGGTTACAGTAAGGTAATGAATACATTTTCTATGGAGCATTTTTACCCCCTCCTTTGTTTTACTCCTACCATCCCTCCCTACTCTCCCTCTTTCCTCCCCACTCTCCAAGTTGTAAAGTTCATTTTCAATATAGTGTCATATGTATTTATCCTTAGTTCAGCATTTTTTTATTTCCCTTCCCTTCCCAGAATTAGAAAAATGTATATACAAGATGTAGGACACCAGAGTCAAATACATTGAAAATGGGTTACACCGTGGAGGAAGAACATACAAAAGAAACAAAAAAAACACATAGTACATTATAAGCATATTAAAAACAACAACAAAGATAAAACCTTTTGTGTCCCTCCTTTGGGGTTCATTTCGCTTAGCATCATCTTATATGGTCATATGTACATAGCTTTGGACCTTTTCTGGGTGGCCTAGACATACACTCCTTATTGCAAATAAGGGAAACAATGGGACCTATGTTTCTTTAGGCCTGGCTTACTTCACTTAATATTCTTTCCAAGTCTTTCCATTGCCAACTAAATGAGGCAATGTCATTCTTTCTGACAGAGGCATCAAATTCCATTGTATATCTATACCACCACATATTCTTGATCCAATCATCTACTGAGGGCCTCTGTGTTGGTTCAATATCTTAGCTACAGTGAATAATGCTGCTATAAACATAGGTGTGCTAGTAGCTTTAGTATGGCGTTGTTTGTTCTCTTTTGTGTAATTGCTTAAAGTGGGATTGTTGGGCCATGGGGGAGCTCTATGTGGAGTCTTTTAGGAACCTCCATACTGCTTTCCAAAGTGGTTGAACAACTTTACACTCCCACCAACAATGCAGTAGGGTGCCCTTCGGGCAAATCCCCTCCAGCATCTCTTCTTATTAGATTTCTTGATTATAGCCATTCTAACTGGGGTAAGGTGGAATCTCAATGTTGTAATGATATGCATTTCTTTTACAGCTAGAGAAGTTGAGCATTTCTTCATCTGTCTATTGGCCATTTTATTTCCTCTTCAGATAATTTTTTAGTCTTGTAAGGTTTCCTCAGGTCTGGAGAAGTGTGGGTTTTTGCACTATTTTACTAGTTTGTTTTTTTTGTTGTTGTTTCTTTTTTTGGTCAGTCCTGGGGCTTGAAATCTGAACTTCGGTGCTGTCCTTGAGCCCTTTAGCTTAAGGTTACTACTCAACCATTTGAGCCACTTCTGGCTTTTTCTGAGTATTTTTTTTGGAGATAACTTTCACATACTTTCCTAGCCAGGCTGCTTTTGAACTGCAATCCAAGGATCTGAGCCGCCTGACTAGCTAGGGTTACATGACTGAGCCACTGGCAAACCTGGATTTGGCTTTGCCTACTTTTTTGATTGAGTCTCATTACCTGTATGTAATGCAATGGAATGAGTGCTTTTTTTCTGGTCCTGGGGCTTCAACTCTTGGGCCTGTGCCCAGTACCCGAGGAGCACTCTACCACTTGTGCCACAGTACCACTTCCCATTTTGTCTGAGTAGTTTATTGGAGATAAGAGTTTCACAGACTCTCATGCCTGGGCTGGCTTTAAACCACCATCCTCAGATCTAGGTCTCTTGAGTAGCCAAGATTACAAGTGTAGTAATGCCCTGGAGCCCAGCTGAATCTCCCTATTTTAAGCCTCATATTGTAGCTTAGACACAATAGGTATATGCCACAAGGGCCAACATCTCCCAGTGTTCTGCCGGTGCTGGCCTGGAACCCTGATCCTCACAATCTGAGCCTCCCAAGTAGCTTGGATTATAGGTGTGAGCCACCAGAACCTTAGATTCAAGGTCTGATATACCTGTTTAGAGTCCTCCTTATCTTCTTACACAGGACAGTATTTCAGTAACAACTATCCTTTTCTCCCACTTCTGCACAATAAAACACACTCAAGTGCATTTTTCCCCCTCTCATTGAGTAGGTTGAAACCAACTGCTTTTTCGTGGTGTTGTCAGACTTGTATATTCACTATAAGCTGAGACTTCTCATTGATTGCCTAGAAAGGAAAATACCACCTCTAAGAAATTTTCAGGGATGTTCCCAGTGGCAGTTTAGGCTGTCATCAGATTCTAGAAAAATTGAGATTAAATCTCAAGCTTTCTATCACCAAATAGAATAAAGTTTTCATTCATTGATTACAGAGTTTAGGATAACTACAAATTGCTAGATATTTTCTCAAGAAATACCAAAGCCACTTAGGCTCAAAGCTTTTACTTTATAGCAAATAGCTACATGAAAGGGGATGCTAGTGAATGGGAATGCTAGCTAGTGCTTTGGAAAATTGAGAGAGGACCTAATAATTAGATTTAGATGACTTTGCAGAAAGGTGCAAAGAGGAAGATGAGAATGTTGCACGGGAGATAGAGGAATGTGGAATGTTGAATAGAGGTATGATAGAAAAGCACTCCTGTGTTGCAGTTCATGTGCAGGAGGTCAGGACTGAACCAACGGTTCACCTCTGGCTGGGTTCTGGTGGCTCATACCTAAAATCTTAGCTACATCTGAAATCTTAGCTACTCAGGAGGATGAGATCTGAGGGCCTCATTCAAAGCCAGCCCTGGCAGGAAAATGATACATCTCCCATTAACCATCAGAAAACCAAGTGACACTGTGGCTCTAAGTAGTGGACTTCTAGCCTTGTGTGAACAGTCTTAGAGAGATTAAAGAACAGGAAGAGATAGAAAGGTAATGGAAGGGAGAGTGGAGAGGAAGATGAGGGGAAGAGGAAATAGAGGAGGAGATGGTATAGGTTAGAAGAGGATTGAACAGAGATGATGGGGTGGGTAAGGAGGGAAAAGGGGAGAGAGTGAAGTGAAGAAAACAGAAAGAGAATAAGAATAATGCACAGAGATCAAGTCCTAGCCCCAGCACAAACTCACATTCACATACACAATCAAAGAAAGAAGAAAAAAACTGATGGTGAAACCAAAACTACTTTCCTCCCCCCATCCTCTTCACTGAACACTGGTCCACATAGAATCCAGGATTCCTCAGCTCCCTTCATAAACTGGATCCCGTCAATTCCCCTTTAGTATTACTGGGAACCCTTTCCTTCACCATGTACCCGACTTTGCCCTCTTGTGGCCCTCATTGCTTCTCTCATTAGAATCCCATCTTTTCTTTGATGGAATCACTGCTACTCAAATATCCCTGAGCTGAACCAATGAAGCCCCACCCTTCCTCTTGCTGAAAATCTCTATCAGTCTGCTCTGCAGGCTCAACTTCCTATTCCCAGTGCACACATAGCAAAGGCCAGGTCTGCCCAACTCCTGCCCATCACACGCTTGTCACCTAAAGGCAGCATCAGCCTCCACATAGCCTGTCTGTGCAAAGCTAATGTCCTGGCTGAACCACCACAAATATGGCAGTGGGGAAGGCTCATATCTAATCTTTCTGAATTTCTGTTCATGTGGGAATGCAGTCAGCCCAGGCAGGATGTGTCTACAGGCAGCTTCCATCCAGGCCCTGGCCATCCACAAGTATCACTATATCTTCAAGCCTTCACATATTTCACCATGTTTAGCAGAAACAAAGGGAGAATATTTTAATTTATACACTTTGTGAATCCAAACCCAAAATGGACTCTTGGTGTTCACAATGTTTGAATATTGAATATCAGCTCCCTCAACAAGCTGGTTCACCCAGCAGAAAAATTAGGGACTACTCTTCCATAAGGCCAATAGTCTTCCCCTGGGAACTGCCAAGGGAAAGCACCATTCCCAAGGCCTGGTGCTCTGGGGAAGGGCTTTCAGCTGGTGGCCTCTCTGGGGACTCATTGGGTCACCATCAGGATAAGCTAACACTCAGTGTTGATCCTTTTGTACAGTGCACATGTCCCTCCCTCCCTGTCAATTTGTCTACCAGCCAACCACCCCCTTTCTTCCACAACCATTTATAAGGTGTACCTCACACAGCTGTGCCTCACATAAGTACACAAATCCCTTTCATAACAACAGAGAAACCAACCTAGAAGACACCAGACTAACAAAGTCAAATGCATTGCCTCATGCTGGAGGCTCTGCTTGTCATCCTAACTATCCCAGCAGCCTGTCTGCTAACACTCCATCTTCAATTAATGAGAAAAATGCAGGTCTGGAGCTATCATGTAGTGGTAGGGTAATAACCAATAGGCCAAAGGCATCCCCCCCTTGCTGAACTCATTGTTTCCCTGGGTCTACCTGTAGCAGGGGTGGGGGGTCAAGAAGGGATAGGACAGTGGGCTTTGTGGGGACAGGGCATGAGTGGAGGTTGAAACTGTTACAACTGTTGGAGTGGGGGAGGGGCCCAGCCCATATATAGGCTGTCTGTTCTGAGGAGCAGGGGCTGGGGAGAGACAGACACAAGAGGCTCCTATCAGAGCAGGGAAGAGCAGGGCAGAACTGTGAAAAGGCCTGAGGCTGGTGGATAGGCCACTAGAGAGCCATGTAGTGGAGGATGAAGGAGGCAAAAGGAAAAGCCTTCCCCTTTGGAGGTTTGCAGACTATTTGAAGGTTTGCAAGTTTGGAGGTATGACTCAACTGAGAGAGAACCAGCCATGACCATGCAAGCTGAAAGAGAGAAAGTTTAAGAGAGGGAGGGGAAACCAGAGAGAGTCAGAGTCAGATTCAAGAGCAGAAAGAGAAGGAGAGGGAATGGAAGTGTGCATGAATGGAAAAAGAAGTGGGATAGGGGAAGTAGAATAGGAGAAGTTATGGGAAGAAAGAAAACAAGGGAAGAGAGATGGTAGAGGAGGGAAAGTGGGAAAAGGGAAGAGAGGAAGGAGAAAGAAAAGGAAACAATAAGCAAGAAGCATTGAGGTCATGCCCTCCCCCAGTACCACCACAAGGATACACACAAAAACAAAAAGGGAAAAACTCATGGAGGAATCATGGAAATCATCTGTACTTCCTTCTACCCACCCTCTTCACTGAACACTGGTCCATGTGGAATTCAGGAGTCCTCAGCTCCCTTCATAACCTGGCTCCTGTCATTTCTCCTTTAGATTTAGTGTGCATACTGTCATTTACCAGGTACCCATCTTTATCCTATTGTGGCCCTCAGTCCTTTTCTCACCAGAATCCCATCTCATTCTGTTTGCTGAGCTCTGCACCCCAAATAGCCCTGACCTAGACTCCTCATCCACCAGGAGCCCTAAGCACATATCTTGCTGCAAATCTCAAGTCTTCTCTGCAGGCTCAGCCTCTTGATCCCATTGTATACCTAGCAAAGGCCTGACTCCTCCATTACACACTTGTCACCAAAGTCAGCATCAGCCTTCAGCAACTGCCTCTGTGTGCAGATCTAATGTTTCTAGCTGAACCAACACTAATTAATCAGGGGTGGAGGATCGCATCCAATCTTATCCAACTTCTGCTCATGTCCTGCTATAGTCATCCCAGGCAGGGTCCATCCTATATCTTCATGCATTCTTAGGCCTCTTGCTCCTGAACAGATTTCTCCACCTCTAGCTGAGAGGAAGGAAAAGTATTTTAATTCATACATTTTTGTGATTCAAAAATGAGCTGTTTGTTTTGTCCGTTATGGGGCTTGAACTCTTGGCCTGGGTGCTGTCCCTCAGCTCAGCTCTTTAGCTCAAGGTGAGCGCTCTACCACTTGAGCCACAGAGCCACTTTTGGTTTTCTGAATGGTTTATTGGTGATAAGAGTGTCACAGGGTTTCCTGCTCAGGCTGTCTTTGAACAGAGTCCCTCAGATCTCAGCCTCTTGAGTAGCTAGGATGACAGGCGTAAGCACATGGAAGCCTGGCTTGTTTGTTTGTTTGTTTTGGAGTCCAGTTGTGGGGCCTGAACTCTGGGCCTGGGCGCTGTCCCTCAGCTCTTCAGCTCAAGGCTAGCGCTCTACCACTTGAGCCACAGTGCCACTTCCGGCTTTTTTTTTTCTTTTGGCTTATGTGGTGCTGAGGAATGGAACCTAGGGCCTCAGGCATGCAAGGCAAGTGCTCTACCACTGAGCCACCTTCCCAACCCCTTGTTTTTGTTTTTAATAATATTTCCTAGTTGTTTTGGCTTAAGGGCCGGCCGTCATTGAGTCAGTCTAAGGGACAGAAGCTTAGTTCTGTTCCTTTTTGACCTCCAGGATTGCCCCTTTTCTGGGGCGGTCAGGAATCAGCCCCTCATAAATAGCAGTGGAAAGGACTGTCCCTTTGGGCACAGGTACCGGATCTCCCCTCTGCGATCACGGTGCCCTCTCTAGCCATGTGCTGGCCGTGTGTGGAAGAGCATCGTGCCGGTGCGTGTGCCCCGGTGCGTGTGCCCCAGTGAGTGTGCAGGTTCTCACCAGTGTTCTCTTGTCACCCCTACAAAAGGCATGGGGGTGGGGAGCCCTATAGCAGGGCCAGAAGCTCCACAGCCCGAGGAAACGGGCTGGAGCTCTTCCCCCTGGTCTCTCATCAGTCAAATCAGGCAGGGGTCATATTTAAAACCTGGGCACAGAACCTTGGTGGGACTGAGATTCTGGCCCCGCAAAGGGCTCCCTCCATGCTCTTCTCCCTTCCTCCTCCATTCCACCCTCTTTTCTTTCTTCTTCCCTCTCCCCCTTTCTTCTCTTGGCCTTCCTAGAGAAAGGGTTCCCAGGACAGGGGACAGGGGTGTGGGGTTTCAGCTGTCCATGTCCAGGGAAATCACCAGATCTCTCCGCCATTGCCTTTCTTCTTGGGGGCCAGGACTACACATTCAGCGCCAGTTGGCTCTCCAGTGCCCAGCTGCTGCGGGGTGAGGGTGACGTCTCAGAGTTGGACCACCCGGCCAGAACGTGGCACGGGGCACGGGGCTTCCGGTGGAAGCTTCCGGAGTGGCTCCTCTCTCTTCTCAATATGATCCTCCCTCCGTGGTAGGGACTCTGATGACCCTCTACCAGCAATTCCCAGGGGAAAGGGCATCTCCACAGCCCTGGCCATGCAGGAGTACACCCGGGTGAGCCCTCTCTGGTCAGGCATCTGACGGCCACCACTCCTGCCACCCCACAGACCACCAGAAGCATCTACTCCTAATAGACAGAGCTGCCTGGAGCCAGGGGCTCACGCCTGTAATCCTAGCTACTCAGGAGGCTGAGATCTGACAGTGTACTTGTCTTTAGTTCAAGCCCCACAGCTGGCACCAAAAAAAGCAGCAGAGAAGGAGTAAGGACAAAGGACAAAGAAAGAAGACCCCCCCCCTCCCCAATCAGTTTTCTGCTGCTC
The DNA here is from genome assembly GCF_024711535.1 of Dipodomys merriami. Classification (NCBI taxonomy): domain Eukaryota; kingdom Metazoa; phylum Chordata; class Mammalia; order Rodentia; family Heteromyidae; genus Dipodomys; species Dipodomys merriami. The sequence goes on along the minus strand of NW_027202354.1, from coordinate 88,045 downwards.
ATATGGCTCCAATGACCAAGAATTCAGTCGAGGAAACAGGGACAAAATAGGGTCTTATTTAGGAAAAAAAAATTTTCTGTTTGTTTATGTGGTATGGAGGAATTAAACCCAGGGCCTCATATATGCCAGGCAAACACTCTGCCACTAATCCACTACCTTCCCAGCCCTGGAAATATTTTCAGAAGACCAAAATATTGATTTTAGATGTGAGGGATACGGAGCCCTGCCGTCACCAATGATAAATAGAAGTTGGGCATGGTTGTTCACCGCTCAGGAGGCTGAGTAATGAGGATTGTGAGTTCCTGGCCAGCTTGGGCTATAAAGAGACCCTGATTCACAAAGACAAAACTAAAGCCAGGAGTGGTGTCTGCAGCCTATAATCCTAGATACATGGGAGGCAGAGATCGGTGGCAGATAGAATACAGTTTAGGGCTGGGATGTGGCTCATTGGCAAAGTGATTGCCTAGCAAGTGCAAGGTCCTAGGCTCAATCCCCAGTACCAAGAAGGAAAAGATGACCATATATATATATATATATATATATGC
>NW_027202354.1:0-82500 GCF_024711535.1 Dipodomys merriami | reverse complement strand
CAACTTTGGTGGGGGTGGCGGGGAAGATTGGGTGGGGGAGGGAGGAAGGATGGGAAGACCTGGTAAGGGGAAACAAAGGAGGAGGCTACAATGCTTGATAAGAAATGTACCCATTATCTTGTCCATGTAATTGTAACCCCTCTGTACAGTATTTTCACAATAAAAAAAGGAAATTTCCACCATCAGATTAATTACTCTGTCACTTTTAGACTCAGTATTCCAGAATGTATCAGGGTATATAAAATGTAGACCTGTCCTTTGCCACTGTATAAAATGAATGACTTTGAGTCCAGTTCTCATGGGGTCACTCTTCCTATTCAAAATCTTATGGTCACAGTCTTTGCTGTTCACATTCTTATCAGCATTCTAGTCTTCTAAGTTTTCAGTAGAATTGCTCAGTAAGTTCTGATTGTACTATTTCAGTCTTTCTTTATGCATCTTCCCCAACCTTCACCCTAAGTCTAATAAACTACATCATCAGCTAAATTCATTATGACCCCACTCCTGGTACCAATTTGTTTACTTGGCTTTTCACTGAATTGACATGACATCTGATAGAAAAACTTTAAAGGAGAAAATATTTATTTGGGGATCATTATTTCATCAGTTCCAATCGAGAGTCAGAAGGCTACATTGATTTTAGGCCCATGGCAAATCATGGTGGAAGGGTCATGTTAGGCTAACGTTGTTTACATCAAGGTGTGCAAGAAGGAGGGAACAAAGTAGCATGGGAGAAGCTATAGTTGCCAAGAACATGTCCACATTCAGCTACTTTCTCCAGCTAGATATCAGCTAGACACCTAATATCCCAAAGTTTCTATCACTTCCAATTAATGCCACCAGACTATGAGTCCATCAATTGATCGATCCACTGAGTGACTCATCATGATTAAATTACTTCTTAATTGGTCTGTCAGCAAGGGCCAAGCCTTCAACATGAAAGCCTTTTGCTTGGGGTGGGGACACCTCATATTTAGAGCATAGTACAACCTCACTTGTCAATGGTAATTAGAAGTTAAAAAAACATGGAATAGCAAAATACACCTAGTAGAAAGGATAAAATACAGAAATGTTGACAGCACATAGTTGCTGTAGTAATAAGAATTGAATTCATTCCTGATGGAATGCAAATTGGTAGCCAGTTTAGAAAATAATTTAGCAGGGTTTTTATTGCTTATAGCCATTACCAGAAGAGAGTTTGACAGCTTACAACTCAAAATATAATCATCCTACCGACCAGCAAACAACTACAATGATGTTTGTAGAAGCTTTATTCATAAACATCAAGCTTTGGAAACAATGAAGGTATTTTTTCTACAGGTGAGTCTAATAAATAAACTGTGGCATGTCCATAGAATGGAATTTTAATAATAAAAAGAAAAGAAGTCAAAAGCCATGAAAATATGTGGATGAACCCTAAACACATATTTCCAAATGAAAATTGATAATAACCCAAGAAGGATCCTTAATAGATTTTTGTTATATGCTATGGGATTGTGAGGAAAAATTGAATATGTGAAGCCAAGGACAATTTCTAAATGTAAGGGATTTTGTAGAAATAAGAATTGACCTCAATTTTTAAATGGTGAAGGTTTTTTTTAATGGAGGTGCAAGAATTCAAACACAGAATTCAGAATTCAGGAAGCTAGCATAAATGTAGGAAAACCTTACTAAAGAGAATGGGGAAAATGGTTGTCTAAGTAAACTTTAAAAGTTAGTATAAATATAAGATTACACCTAAAATATGTGCACAGCATTTTCCTCTGGTACATATTATTATTTTCATCAGAATCACAATTAAACAGTCTGAGATTCTATCCATGTGTGCTAGAATTAAACAATTAAGAGAGTGATATTTCAGAGAAACTAAATTAAATATAATATATTTAGTATAAACTGAATTTGGACATACCACTACAAGGTCACATTTAGCTTTTATAATAATATATGAAGAGTAATTACAGAAATAAATATATAGGAGAATGAAACATGTATATGCATATATACACATACTAGTATGCAAACTAATATATGCTTTCCTTTGCCCTATTGGCTCTGAGGGTAGAAGCAAGTACCAGGTGTAGCTCAAACACACACAACATTGTTTCCTAATACTAAATCCCAATGAAGCATAATCAAATCTTTATATAGTTGAGTCTATAAATAAGGTAATGAATATAAATTATTTGTGATAATTGGTAATACTGAAAGGTAATATATACTCAGAAAGTTACCCATGATCATGAGGACGTGGCTAGGAAACACAATGAAATAGCCTCCAATGACCAACACTTGCAAAAATCGAAAAGCATACATGAATAAATATAAAATGAGAAATTAAATGAAATAAACAGACCCACTAACATTTAGAGGAAATATATAATACTGAATATCAAAATATTACATGGCTCTAAACCCAAATGATTAAATAAGTAACTAATACAGAAGAGATAATTGTTTTAGCTAAAGGAACTTAGAATAAGAATTGTATATGCCAGAGCCCTTTTAGAGGGGAATCATAATTTCCTGCTCTTTAATTATGGAATATTTGTAACTTAAAAATGTAGTAAGCATAAGGAAATATGATAGGAAATTTGCAGAGTAGAAACCTGACAAACACTAATCTAGCCAGTTGTTGATGGCTAGCATTAGCAGGGATAGACATGTCCAGAGTGCACCTTCTGGTTATGATCCAATGGAAATGTCAATTGTCATTGCTATTGTTCCCTGTAATGCATGCCTGTACAGTAATCTCAACACAAATATCAGACAAGCCTTAAGGGATTTTCTAAAAAATACCTGACTACTCTTCAGAATTCTCAATGTCATTGAAAACAAAGAAATCCTACAAAACTGTCATAGGCAAGAAAAACCTGCGGAGACATGACTATGAAATATGGAACATTGGAACACAAAAATAACATTAGATAAAAATTGAAGACATCTGAGTAAAATCTGGACTTTGGTTAATAATATGTCATTGTTATTTCACAAATTGTGACAAATGTTCCATACTAAGGTAAAATGTTAATACAATGGGAGCTGTGGTTGGGCTATTTTTAAGTCTCTATTATTTTTTATTTTTATGTTGATCTAAAACTAAGAAATACAGTCATCTTAGAAAGTACTTATCAAGAAGAAAATGAAATTGGAATTATCAGGATGTGAGTATTTTAGACTAAATATTCGTGAATTTATAGTTCTTTACTTCATTCAATAGTGAGAAAAATAATAAACATATTTGGAATGGAGTCAGAAAATTCTGCATTTGAGACCTTTAAGTATATTTGTTTCTTTTTCTTTTATTCTTTTTCATTGATACACAATAATTTTGCATATTTATGGGTGATAATGTTAGGTTTGAGTCATATTGTTCTTGGTGAAATTTATTTCACATAAACTGTAGTAGACCATATGTTATGCAGAGTTAAATAAAGAAACAAGTAAATTCATATTTGAGACAAATATATTTTAATAATATAAAAATTACTTGAAATCTTAGATTTTTCTATTCTGTCTTGTGTTTTCTGAAATGTTCTAGAAATATAATTATTTGCATTAAATATTAAAGGTTATGTGTTAAGGAAAAAGAATATATAACTTCTAAATGATAGAAAAAAGAAAACATAAGAAAACCAGAAAACTACTAGGCCCAACAAAGGAAGTGGCAGGAGAAAGAAAACTGATATAGGAAAAGAAAATAAGAAAATAGAATACAAATGGTGAATTGACATACTTAACAATAATCATTCATTAATCAAAAATATTAAGTCAAATTCTTCTATAAAATGAAGATACTTTTAAAATATACTAAACCCTCTTCAAACAAATCCATGCCTGTGTAAGAGCCATGCATGAAATTAAAATACGTAAAGAAGATTGAATGCAAAATGTAGAATAATATATTAAGTAAATATTAATAAAAAGAAATGGATAGAAGAAATGTCAAAAATATTTCATGCTGACAAAAATAACTGTAGACCAAATTGATATGACCGTGATGAAGTTTTATATGTACCCAGTTACAAAGCACAAAGAAATTGTAGGAACTAAGGAGAAGTCAACAAATAATAATATCCAAAGATTTAAAGTCTATATGAGAAAGTAGAAGAGCAAACAGATACAATTGATATGTAGAAAATCTAAAAACAACAGTTCAGAAACTTCTTTGTACATATAATATTTGTGCATGCATAGGTGCATACATAGTATCAAAGAAGATAGTGATTCTCTTCAAAGGACTCATAAACTACACGGAAATATTAATTTTCTATTAGAATTTATGGAAGATAATTTTGGCTGCTCATATAATAAATCCAAAATCTCCTAGCCTCTCTTTCTTCCTAGCTGAATAAAGCAAGAAAGTCTTTTCAGTTCTGAAAGGAAGTGTAAGAAATTTAATAAAGTAGGTCCAATGTAGAAAACTCTCTTGTGTCTGCTTAATAGGGTGATAATGGCGAACAGAAGCCTAAATCAGTACTTGCTTCTTTAAGCTGGAAAATGGAGCCAACTCTTCTGACAATCTATGAATGAAAAGAAAAATGCAACTATTCCAGAAAAATCTTTCTGAGGGCAAGACAGATCTCCAGAACACAAGAGGAAATGAGTTTTCTATATGAGTCAAGTCATTCCTACTGATTGAGAAGACAAACTACTGAGATTCAAGTTTTAAAAGGTATAATTCGATAACATGATTGGAATTAAAAACTTAGTTGTGTATCTTTGTGAAAACATTGAAATATTGGGAAGTCTGGATTTATGAATATGAAAATTCAACCAGGCATAGGCACAATGATCGTTCCCTGTGGTAAATTATGAGACGAGAAGAAAATACATTCCAACAACCCTTGGTAGTCCTTTCACAAAGGAAGAAAATAGAAATTCTCAGAATATTTATAAATTAGAGGCACAAAGTGACTACATATTTGTAGATGCAGCTGATTATTAAGAGAATCATTAAAGATTTAGAAAAATAAAGAGCACAAAGCAGTAATATTTTTTATTTAAATTATTTTAGGATCTATATGCAATTTTCAGTTTGCTCATTTTAAAAGTGGAGGCTGTGGGTGGAAAAAAAACACCTTCCATCTTAAGCTCCCTGTGAAGTGCAGATTATTTTATCCAGCCCTTTAAAGTATAAAGGTGTCAGAAAAATGCCAATTGACTTCCCTTCAATCCAAGGAGATCATTTAGGATGTGTTGAGTTGAAGATAATTCAAAAGCCCCATCTTGCATTCCAGAGCAATAATCCTGTGATGCACTATGTCCACATCTCTCCTATTGATTTTTGCCTTAATGATTCTTCTCAGGACTCAACCAGAAAGATCAAGTTCACTTTGAGGATTAACTCTAATTGGAATAAATAAGGGGAAGCTGAAGATCCTCCTTACTGACCTGTAGGTTGGCACACTAATTCATTATGTAAAAAAGAAATCTACTGAGAGCTAAAGCGAGATAGGGTTATCTCATTTTTTGAACATTTTTGAGCAATCAATGAATTGATTACATCGAGCAAAACTAGGACATACATTAATTCAAATTGTACATTTAGATTCTCTCTAAACGTGTAAAATATAACAAACGCCTTTTAACATTAAAACAAGCAGTTTTAAATGACTGGATTGAGTACTTACATGTCAATAGCATAAAGAAAATAATTTAGGGGGTTAGGAAGATGGCTCAGTAGTAGAGCACTAGCCTTGCATGCATGAGGCCCTGGGTTCGATTCTTCAGCATCACATAAGAAAAAAGAAAAAAGCTGGAAGTGGCGCTGTGGCTCAAGTGGTAGAGCCCTAACCTTGAGCTGAAGAGCTGAGGGACAGCACCCAGGCCCAGAGTTCAGGCCCCACGACCGGACCACCCCCCCAAAAAAAAAGAAAATAATTTAGATTTGTACTTATTCTTATTCCTTCTTTAGTTTTAAAGTTATGTGTCTCTGTAAGAAGATGCCACATTTGTGGGATGGATACTATATGGAAATAAGTTTAATTTTTCTTCACAAAACTAAATATTGTTAAGGTTACTTTGGAAGAAACAAAATTGTTTATAATTTTTAATTTACTCATTTATGTAAATCATAATACATATAATGTCTGTCCACCTAACTCTCTCTCCGTATGTGTGTATATGTATATATATATATATATATATATATATATATATATGTATGTATATATATGGTATTTAGCTCTTGTAAAGATTTTTGCTCAACAGTGGCCTGCTACCATTTGAACTATACCCTCACTTCCAGCTACTTTGCTGGATAATTGGAGCTAAGAGTCAGATTTATTTGTCTGGGTTAAATTCAATCCACCATCCTCAGGTCTCTGAGTAGTTAGGATTACAGAAATGAGCCACTGGCACCTGTCATAGATCTTAGGATTTTAAGAAAAATAACGTAGTCCTTTGTTAGAGCCCCTGGTTAATTTATTGTTTACACTGCTATACAGAGGTTACATTAAAATGCAATGTATATTACAATAAAATGTAATATAGAGATATTGCATTTCAGTATTTAAATGCATGAATATTTATGTTATATAACCATACATGTGCTTTTCTAATGTATAAATATTTTAATAAGTGAATTAAACAGTAGTAATTCTACAGAAAGATTCATGAAAATAGAACTGATAAATCTTCAAAATGTAAGGAAATTCCTTAAAAAGTTCTCATTATAATGATCTTTGCCACCTATTTTTAAATTAAGACAATATAAAGTCATAAGATATTCTCCATTTTTCTACTGTTAAACTGATTATTAAATTATCCAATTAACATAGCTCAAAATAGAAAAAGAATAAGAAAAATAACAGCGGGAGAGAGAGAGAGAGAGAGGAAAGGAGGGAAGAGGAGGAAAGGAGGGAGAGGAAGAAAAAGGAGAGAGAGAGAAGAAAGGAATTATGACAATCATAAGTTAAATTTGCATAGAGTGGTCTCGTTCCTTAAGGGTAGATCACATATCAATCAAAATTAATTTCAAGAACACCTCACTACTTAACTTCTTAATAGAGAAATTAACCAAAACATATTTCAACTTGCATTCTGATTATTTCAGTCAAGTAAAATAAAAAGAATTTAAACGTTATTGTGCAATTCAGTTTTTAAACTGAATTTGTAATAGCATTTATAACTGTGATTTTATCTTCAACTGAGTACATTTTCAAATCTTACTATGAGAATAATTAGTTTATATATAATGCATCTGTGACATTGATGAAAATCTAAAGTCCTCTGTAGAATATGGCTTTGCTTTTAATATACGGAGAAGACAATTTTACATATAAATGTAGCTGTTCATTTGGAAGAGTCATTTGATATACATGAAAAGTTATGCTTTGCACGTGATTAATAAACACATTTTTAAAGAAAAATTACACATTTATTGTCATTTTTCATCTTGGACTTCTTAAAGAAAATAGCTCTTGAAGTAAAAGAGGTAGCTCATTAGGCTATTTGTGCCTCCTGGTTTTTATATTGCTACAGCCTTAGAGCAGAGGGTACATGTAAATAAACATTTTGTGAAAGTTAAATAATCATAATATTTTGTGAAAAATGAAACACTAGTACTTAATTTTTTTATTTTGTACTTTCTTTTATTCAGAGCTCCTTGCTGCCAAAACTCATTAGAACTTATTATCTTTCATCGCAAAATAAATATGAGTTCCAAATGTAACCAAGATTTATGGCATCTAATAAATGAAAAGGAAATTGTAATAAGGGGATTCAAGTTGCTCTCAGTGAAATGCACCACAAATCTATTTAACTTTTATTTGATGTGAACATTTCATTCACCATTTATACCACCTCTCCCTCAATACGGCAGTGGTTCAACAGCTTCGGCCCTATGTAGTTCAGTACTTCTTCACCAGTACCTGAACCTAGAAGTTATTGGTGATTGTGAACTAACTCAGTCCATTTAACCAGTACCCTGTATTCTCTTGTAATTAAATAATTAAATACTGTTTACCTTGGTCTGGAAAGGTATTGGTGATTGTGAACCAACTCGGTCCATTTAACCAGTACCCTGTATTCTCTTCTAATTAAATACTGATTACCTTGGTCTGGAAAGGTTTAGGCAGAGTTGGTTTAGCAATGATTTCATTCAGATATACCAAAATAAGACACTTTACCAAAACAATATAGCATGAAATTTTGGTGGGTTCATAATGATATTACACACAGTCTTAGCAGAGAGACAAGCAGAAGTGCTTTGATAGGTACTTCCAAGAATATAGCTGGTCGCCAGTGACTCACATTTGTAATTCTTGCTATTCATTAGGATAAGATTTGAAGAGTGCAATTCCAAGTTAGCATGTGCAGAACAGTCCAGAGATTCCATCTCCAGTATTGCTTCCTTTCTAGGGTAGTGAGAGAATGTTGATATGCATGGTAGAATATCTTCAACTCTCTGTTCAATATATGATCAATTTGATCAAGGTCATCCAGCAAATGTGACAACAGAACCACTCTAAATACAACTGGACAGCTGCTTTTTGCCACTCATGTGCATTCAAAATTCATTTGCCCAAATCCATTGGGTCCTTGCATAGTACCCAGTTTGTTGAAATCTACTGTTTTGGGGACCAGTGTATCATCATCCAAGGACTGGGTGGAAATTCACCAGAAATGGGCTGAGAAAAATCTCTTCTACTTTAATTATGAAAACTCTGTTGTCAGTGACAAAGATGTTAAATCTGGTCTGTGTGTGTTGAGAAGCCACTGAATTTTGCATAGAGATTTAAATGACACCAACTAGAGCTGAGAAGTTTCTCCTGGAATATTGTCTGTTTCTAAGCCCTGAGTTTCATTTTATGTATATATTTTTTTTCAAAATTTATGTAACCAGGGTTGGGAAGGTGGCTCAGTGGTCGAGTGCTTGCTTCACATGCATGAAGCCCTGGGTTTGATTTCTCAGCACCACATAAGCAGAAAAAGCCGGAATTGGTTCTGTGGCTCAAGTGGTAGAGTGCTAGCCTTGAGCTGAAGAGCTGAGGGACAACGCCTAGGCCCAGAGTTCAGGCACCACGACCAGACGCCCCCCCCCTCCAAAATGACATTATGAGCTGAAGGTATAGCTAAGCTTTACTTAGCATTTATGAATCTTTAGTTTGAATCTAAAGAATCACAAAATATCAATATCATTATACAATTTATAGTATATAAAAATTAGTCTAAATTTCAAAGCTATTTTATTTTTTATCTTTGTGAAATTTGAAAAAGAAATAAATATCTTTCCTGGCAAAGAGGTAGCAGGTCTATCATGCCATAGGTGTCTAAAACTTTCAGTGTTTGTGAGTTCCTCATTCAACCAATGCATGATGTTTCTAAGAAGAGAAGACCTTATCCAAATCTATTAATTATTGACTAACCTTATCCTTCTCAGTAAACAATAACCCCATTATGAATAATTCTTCAGTAAATTCATGAGTCTGTAATAGTTTAGTCTCCCAGGGCCAGCCATTGGTCATTGTGAGGCTTGAACTGTGGGCCTGGGCACTGTCCCTCAGCTCTTCAGCTGAAGGCTAGTGCTCTACCACTTGAGCCATAGTGCCTCTTCCGGTTTTCTGGTGGTTTATTGCAGATAAGAGTCTCAGGTCATGGAAGTGTCACTGTAACTCAAGTGGTAGAGTGCTTGCCTTGAGCTGAAGAGCTGAGGGATAGCGCCCAGGCCCAGAGTTCAGGCCCCACGACCGACAAAAAAAAAAAAAAAAAAAAAGAGTCTCAGGACTTTCCTGTGATCCTCAGATCTCAGCCTCCTGAGTAGCTAGACACCGGTGCCTAATTTGCATCTTTCTTAATAATATATTATTGACGAATAAACATGCTATCTTTCTCTGTCTGGGAAAGTATTCATTGGAGCAGTTTTTAGTCCTAGTCTTTCCAGCCCAAATGACAGTCTGGCATGTTTATATTCTGTAACTCAATTTCCTAGCATTCACGTCAAGACACCTACCCAACAGAACAAAAGAAAGAGGAACAACCTCAGAGGTGCCCCTGACTTTGTTATTGCTTTGTAAGGGTGAAGAAAGGGAAGTGGAAGCTCAATGTTTGGAATTTCTGACATTTCCCTACTTTTCATTTGGTTTCAGAGCCCGAATACCTTGAGACAGTCAGACAGACACTGGTGGACCTTTGATCTCACTGTATTTAATTAGGGAATCCATCAGGATCTTTTATGTTTGGAGGCCAGTGGTGTGTAACAAGCCATGTGTACTGCAAAGCCCGACAAATTGTGTTGAGTATTTTTGGACAACAGATCTAGCAGACCTTTTCTTGTCTGTACACTGTCATCTTTTGACTCAAACAGAGTGGATTATGTACAATGTCAGCTTTTGACTCAAACAGAGTGGATTAACATAAAAAAAGAATCCTGCTTCTTTTGATTTTTTTTCTAAGCTAAGTCTGGTAAAATATAAAGCCATCACCATTTGTAGCCTTCATTTTTTTCTCTCTTTTAAATAGGCCTCAGATACCTATCTAATCAATGCCTTTGTCCCTAGTGTAAAACAATAGTTAACATACCTATACATACAGGGCTCTTTCCAAGATTAATGATCTAATGAATTTCAATTACTTTGTGTTTCTCAATTATACTATTGATAATAACATATAACATTTTACTTACATAAAATATCCAAGAGAGACATGAAAATGTTATATAATCTTACTTATAATGCTCTTACATACATAATCTTGTGCATATTTCTATAGCTGAAAAATTAGTAAGTGGTTTAATTCTTCAGGATTTCTCCTTTAATCAGATTGCCTCACAATTTCATTTTATCCAACCATGGCCCAGTTTTCTATGATGTGTGAAAATACAAAATTTTTCAGGAACTCGTTTAATAATTTTCTGAAATTATCTAAGATTATCTTAAAGTGGTGTTACAAAGGAATTGCCATTTAACAAAGCAGTTTAGGAATAAAATATATCTTGATCAATGTCAACGTTTTTAACAGTCTCATCCATCCCTCTCTTACCCAACCATTCCTTCACTTCTTTTAATTTTTAATTTTCCCTCTTCTCTTCATCTACCTCTTTCCTCTTTATTTCACCCCACCTTTTACAAGTACCTACTTTCTGATATTTTATTTTTTGAACTTTTAACTTTCCTTTCTAAGAAATAAAAGTATTCAGTACTATTGAATCTACCATGTTTCAGTCAATACATCTGTATACACTTACATACTACCCAATATATTTACTTACAGGCATATAAGCTAAATCTACCTTCCATCTGTAAGGGAAAGCATGCAACTATTGTCTGTCTGGGCCTGACTTACTTCACTTAACATAATTTTTTTCTGAGACTTTCTATTTCTCTACAAATTGCACAATCTCAATCTTTCTAATGGATGCCTAAAACTCCATTGGTGTGTGTGTGTGTGTATATATATATATATATATATATATATATATATATATATATATATATATATATATATATATATATATACATAAATATATACGTATATACGTATATATGTATATATACATACATATATTTTTCTTGATGCATTCAAGGGCATGATTCCATGCCTTAGCTGTGGTGACTAGGGCTGAGATGAACATGGCTGTGGCTGTAGGCTTTACTGTATCCTGGTTTTCTAATCTTTTGGGTCAATGCCCAGGAGTACTCCTAAATCTTTACATTCAGCAATCCAAGGATGATCATGTTTACTGTCTTATTTTGTTAATTGCATCAAAAAAGATGCTATGTTATGCAAGAAGATTTCTTGACTTCTCCCTACCACGATAGCTAAGTTGTGTTTGTATGCCTAAAGTTTATCTACTGTATTTTTCTTTCTTTCTTATTTAAATTTATTTTTATTTTATTTGTGAACATAGTGTACAGAGGGGTTACAATTACATGGGAAGGATAATGCGTACACTTCTTACCAAGCATTGAGGCCTCCTCCTTTGGTTTACCCTTCACATCCCTTCCGAGCCTGTCCCCTCCCCCCCAATCCCAATCCTTCTCCTTCTCCCCCCATCCCCCCCCCCCCCGCACCGACATTGTAAAGCTCGTTTTGGACATGACAACTTATACTTCTCATTGTTGCAACAGGTGCACCTGTATCCTTAAACAACTGGTTTTTCCCCATATCTTCCACAAGTTATGCTGACATCAAATATGGTGAAAGCAGGAGTTATATTGTGGAGGAGGGACATACAAAGCACCAAAGAGATAATATTATAAATGCATTGGAAACACATGCATGAAAGAAAAAAAACATTTAAATACATATCTAAGGGTTCATTTTCCTGACATCATATTATTTGACCTTTTCCGCTTGACTCATACATATACTAGAAATTGCAAATAAGAGAAACCATGGGACCTATGTTTCTTTGGGCCTGGCTTACTTCACTTAATATAATATTTTCCAAGTTTTTCCATTTCCTAACAAATGGGGCAATGCCATTCTTTCTGATGGAGGCATAGAATTCCATTGTGTATATATACCACATTTTCTTGATCCATTCATCTACTGAGGGGCATCTGGGTTGGTTCCATATCTTAGCTATGGTAAATAATGCTGCAATAAACATAGTTGTGCTGGTAGCTTTAGTGTGGTCTTGTTTGTAAACATTTGGGTAAATGCCCAAAAGTGGGATTGCTGGGTCATAGGGGAGTTCTATGTGAAGTCTTCTGAGGAACCTCCATACTGCATTCCCAAGGGGTTGAACAAGTTTACATTCCCACCAACAATGAAGTAACGTTCCTTTCTGTCCACATCCCCTCCAACATCTGTTGTTATTAGAGTTCTTGATTTTTGCCGTTCTAACTGGGGTGAGGTGATATCTCAGTGTTGTTTTGATTTGCATTTCTTTTATGGCTAGGGATGTTGAACATTTCTTCATGTGTCTATTGGCCATCCTTCTTTCTTCTTCAGAGAAGTGTCTCTTTAAGTCTTTCGCCCACTTATTTATTTATTGGGCAGTTGTTTCTTTGAGGATTTGTTGTTGGGGTGTTTAATTTTTTGAGTTCCAAGTATATTTTAGATGTGAGACCCTTGTCCGTTGTATGGCTAGTAAAGATCTTCTCCCAATCCCTGGGCTTTCTATTGATCTCGCTAGCTATGTCATTTGCCCTGCAGAAGCTCTGCAACTTTATGCAATCCCATTTGTCCAACCTTTCTTTGATTTGTTGTGTTTCCCGGTCTATCTTCAAAATATTTCGGCCTGACCCAAGGAGACCTAGGGTTTCTCCTATTCCACCCTGTAATGTTTTCAGAGTGTCTGCTTTGAGTTCAAGGTCTTTGATTCATTTGGAGTTGATTCTGGTGCAGGGTGATATATAAGCATCTAGCTTTAGTTTCCTACATGTAGTTAACCAATTTTGCCAGCACCATTTACGGAAGAGTCTGTCTTTCTTCCATTCTACTGTTTTAGCTCCGTTATCGAGGATTAGATGGCTATAGGTGTGTAGGTTCATTTCTGGGTTTTCAATTCTATTCCATTGGTCCTGAGGTCTGTTCCTATGCCAGTACCAAGCTGTTTTGATTACTATGGCTTTATAGTAGAGTTGGAAATTTGGTATTGTTATTCCTCCAGCAGTGTTCTTTCCATTGAGGAGCGTTTTTGCTATTCGGGGTCTTTTATTGTTCCATATGAATTTTTGGATTGCCTCTTCTATTTCCTTGAAGAATGAGGTTGAAATTTTGATAGGTATTGCGTTGAATTTGTAGATAGCCGTGGGAGGTATTGCCATTTTCACGATGTTCATATTTCCAATCCAGGAGCATAGGAGGCTTTTCCATTTTTTTAGTTCTGTGTTCATTTCCTTTCTCAAGATTTTAAAGTTTTCATCATAGAGGTCCTTCACTTCTTTAGTAAAGTTAATTTCTAGGTATTTTGTTTTTTGTGGGGCTATTACAATTGGAGTTGCTTTCCTAATTTCAGCCACACTTTTCTCATTGTTGGCATACAGAAAAGCCATTGACTTTTGAGGGTTAATTTTATAACCTGCTACTTTGCCAAAGTTTTGAATCAGCTTCAGTAATTTGGGAGTGGAGTCTAAGGGATTTTTTAAATACAAGATCATGTCATCTGCAAAGAGGGAGAGTTTTATTTTTTCTTTTCCTATTTGGATCCCCTTTATGTCTGCATCTTGTCTTATTGCTGTAGCTAGGCATTCTAATACTAGATTGAAGAGAAGTGGAGAGAGTGGGCATCCTTGTCTAGTTCCTGACTTGAGAGGAAATGGCTTTAATTTTTCCACCATTAAGAATAATGCTGGCTGTAGGTTTGTTATATCCAGCCTTTATTGTATTGAGGAATGTTCCATGGATTCCTAATTTTTCCAAAACCTTCATCATGAAGGGGTGTTGGATCTTGTCGAATGCTTTTTCTGTATTTATTGAGATAACCATGTGGTTCTTATTCTTGCACCTGTTGATGTGATGAATAATATTAATTGATTTGCGTATATTGAAACAGCTTTGCATCCCTGAAATGAATCTTGTTTGATCGTGGTGTACTATTTTTTGGATGAATTGTTGAAGTCGATTGGCCAAAATTTGTTTGAGAAATTTTGCATCAATATTCATCAAAGAAATGGGTCAATAGTTCTCTTTCTTTGATGAGTCCTTGCCTGGTTTTGGGATGAGGGTTATGATGGCTTCATAGAATGTGTTCGGTAGTGAGCTTTCTCTTTCAATTTCATTGAAGATTTGGAGGAGTATTGGTGTGAGCTCTGCTTTGAAGGCATTGTAAAATTCTGCTGCAAAACCATCTGGTCCTGGACTTTTCTTAGCTGGGAGGTCTCTTATTGCTGTTTCTATTTCTGTACTTGATATGTGCCTGTGAAGATAGTTTAATTCATCTTGGTTTAGTTTTGGCATGTCAATATTTGCTAGGAAAAGGTCCATTTCTGTCAAGTTCTCAAACTTACTAGCATAAAGTTTTGAGAAGTATTCACTTATAATGTTCTGAATCTTGGTTTTTTCCGTGTTGATGGTTCCATTCTCATCTCTGATTTTATTAATTTGGGTGTGTTCTCTTCTTTTTCTGATAAGATTTGCTAAAGTTCTGTCAATTTTGTTAAGTTTTTCGAAGAACCAACTCTGTGTTTTGTTGATTCTTTCTATAGTTTTTTTTGATTCTAATTCATTGAATTCAGACGTAATTTTGATTATTTCTTTCCGTCTACTGGATTGGGGTTTATCTTGCTGCTCTTTATCAAGGAGGTTCAGATGTGTCATTAAATTGTTAGTTTCAGATCTCTCCAATTTGTTGATGTAGGAGCTCAGAGCTATAAACTTGCCTCTGAGTACTGCCTTTGCTGTGTCCCAGAAGAGCTGGTAATTTGTGTGTTCATTTTTGTTGAATAGCATGAACATTTGAATTTCCTTTCTAATCTCTTCCATGACCCACTCATGATTCAGCAGTGTGCTGTTCAGCCTCCATGAAATGCCCGACTTTCTTTGGTGGCTTTTGGTGTTGAGTTCTAATTTTATTCCCTTGTGGTCAGAGAGGATGTAAGGTATAACTTCAATGTTTCTGAATTTAGACAAGTTTGCTTTGTGGCATAAAATGTGGTCTATTTTAGAAAACGTTCCATGTGCTGCTGAGAAAAACGTGTATTGTGATGCTGCTGGGTGAAATGTTCGGTAGATGTCTGTTAAGTCTAGTTCATCTATGCAGCTGTTTAGATCTGCGGTTTCTCTGGTGAGTTTTTGCCGAGTTGATCTATCTAGTGGGGAGAGTGGTGTGTTAAAATCCCCAACAATTAATGTCTTTGGATCTATATGGGATTTGAGGAAAGTAGTGTTTCTTTGATAAATTTGGGTGCTCCATTGTTTGGCGAATAGATATTTAGAATTGTAATATCCTCCTGAAGGAGAGATCCTTTAATTAGTATGTAGCGACCTTCTTTATATCTTCTCACGAATTTTAATTTGAAATCTATTTTATCTGATATTAGGATTGCATCTCCCGCCTGTTTATGAGGGCCGTTTGCTTGGTAGATTTTGTTCCAGCCTTTAACATTGAAAATGTGTTTGTTTTTACAGGCAAGATGTGACTCATGCTGGCAGCAGATAGAAGGGTCTTGTTTTTTCATCCAACTAGACAGTCTATGTCACTTGATTGGAGATTTCAGTCCGTTAACGTTAAGAGATAGGACTGAGAGGTATTTTGGAGTTCCTGCCATGTTATCCACCTTCTTGGGGGCTGCAAAAACTAGGTTCTTCCTATGGTTCTTGGATTCTCAGTTTGGGTGCAGTTTCTTGGCCTTTATTGTGGTCCTGTTGGTTTTCTTTGTGTAGGACATCTTTAAGAATTTTTTGTAGGGCTGGTTTGGTGGAGATGTATTGTTTCAATTTTTCTTTGCTATGGAAGGTTTTTATTTGGCCTTCAGTTATGAAGGAGAGTTTAGCTGGGTACAGTATTCTTGGTTGATAGTTGTTTGTTATTACGGCATGGCATAAGTCATTCCAGGCTCTTCTTGCTTTGATTGTCTCTGCTGAGAAATCTGAGGTGATTCTAATTGTTTTCCCTTTATAGGTGATTATCCTTTTCTCCTTGACAGCTTTAAGGATCTTTTCCTTGGTCTGTGTTGATCCTGTGTGGATTATAATGTGACCATGGGATGTCCTATTCTGGTCTGGTCTATTTGGGGTTCTAAAAGCTTCTTGTATCTGAATAAGCCTATCTTTTTGTATGTTTGGGAAGTTCTCTTCTAGGATCCTGTTAAACAAATTTCCTAGACCATTAACTTCTGTTTCTAGGTGCTCCTCTACACCCATTATCCTTAGATTAGGCCTTCTTATGGTGTCTTTCAGGTGTTGGATAGATCTATCATATTTCTTGGACTTCTCTTGGATAGTTGTATGTTCTTTCTCTATAATATCTAGGCTGTCTTCAATCCTTGAGATTCGGTCTTGTGCATGTTCTAACCTGCTGTCAAGACTCTCTACTTTCCTTTTTATCTCTTTTCCTTCTAATTGGTCAGCATTGATGGCTTCAAGTTCTTTGTTGAAGCTCTGTTTTAGGTTTTGTATGAATTTCTTTACTTCCTTAATTTGGTGTTCAGTGTTTGTTCTCATATCAGTTGATTGGTTATGGTTTCTTTGCACTCCCATTCCTTCTGTTGGGTTCCATTCAGCATTCCCTTTGTGGTCTCCCTGACTTCCTTCAGCTCTTTGTTAATGGATTCCATGAATGCCTTTACTGATCTTTGTGTGTTCTCTACCTGGTCTCTCAATTCCTGTAGTACTATTTGGTTACCTTCCTCCTGTTCGTGGGATTCCTGCAGTTCTCTTTGAGTATTCTCAGCCTGCTCACGCCATTCCTCCCTTTCTCTTTGAGTATTCTCAAGTTGTTCACGCAAATCCTGTATCAGTTTTTGAGTAGTCTCCTCACGCTTATGATATTCCTGTATAACCTTTTGGGATGCCTCCTCTCTCTCCCTTTCACGCTCATACAGAGTCCTTTGTAAGTTGTCAAACTTCTCATTTATCATTGTTGCCAGCAGTGTTTGTAGAGCTATTTGGGAACTCTCCTCTGGATTATTCATTATCTGTTCTGACCCCTGATTATCAAGATTGGGAATTGAGATATCTGGATTTGCCATTTTTCTTCTGTTTTTCCGGCTTACTCTGCCCATTTGAGATGGAAATAACACCAGTTTTGTGCTAGAACACTATCTTAAGGGAACCATCAATCAAAGTTTGCATTTGTACAGTCAATAGTCTACAGATACAATCTAGTTCAACAGATACATCTATTCACCATCAAACAACTATATGTTAATGGGCTTCGAACCACAGAGAAGAATTTGGAAAAACAGAAAATATTAGGGTTAGGGAGAAATGTGGGTAAAAAATAGGAATAGATTGGTGTGGGGAGGCACAGGGAGAGTTAACTATGCCCTAATCCCAATGCAGGAGATAGGTTGGGTAGGATGCAAGTAGAGAGAGAGAGAAAAAGAAGAAAGGAAAAGTGAAATTAAAAGAGACCAGAAAAAAATAGAAATCTAAAAATTAATATTATTATGGAGATTAAAAGACCATCTATTTAGAGAGGGATGTGAGTATATTAAGAGAAGTGAAGGGACATAGAGGAGAAATGAAAAACTTAAAAAAAATGCTTAAAATATTATATAGGTATAAAGAGGTAGTACTGCTATTAAGGAGTTTAATTCTCAGATGTTTTGAATTGAGTAATAAATTTGTGGATTAAGTGTGTACACAATGGGGGATAGGGTCTACTAGTTAAATACGGGTTTATCTGAGGATGTGCAGGACAAGAGTTAAGTCACTTAAAGAAGATCTAAAGAGAGGAATAGGTGAAAAGGATAAGAAAGGGAGAAAAAAGATCAGAAGTTCAGTAGAGCTAGACAGAAAACAAAAAGATAGTTAAGAAAGAAAGACAAAGAAAAGGAAGACAAGAAAAGAAAGGAATACGCACATTCACGTATTCCTAAAATAAAAATTATAAGAGGAAAAAAAGTTACTGGAAAACAATTATTTTTTCAAAAAAGTCAAAAATTAAAGATTAATAAAATTTTTAGAAAAGGAAAAAAAATTTTATATATATAAGGTACCAAAAAAAATGAAAAAATAAAAAGAAGAAGAAGAAGAAAAAAAAAGTTCTTTGATTTTTTGGAGGGAGGGGTGGGAAGAATCCTGTATCTCCCTTTTTTCTGTAACCAGCCTCTTGTTGGTGTCTGTGGTCAGCTTGAGGTCCTGTGACTTGATTGGTTTCTTAAGTCAGTTTGTTGGAACAGGCAGAAAAATGCTCTGTTTACCCAAGATTATGAGATCCCCCTCCCAGATTAGTTTAATGGGAGGCAGATCTGCTTTGAGAATCACAAAAGAGGGGGATGCAGTGGTGTGGCTAGGTTCTGGGTAGAGTTGACGACTTTCACCTATCAATAGCTTTTCCCTGGGGCTATCTTGTGAAAAACAAAAAAAACTCACGGAGCCCAGCCTGGAGCCATTCTCAGGGTTTCTTATTTCAATTAATTGTTGAGGCTGCTAGAGGGAGGGGCAGCCTCTGGCTCTGGTTACCCAGTGAGGAAAGCCACTCCAATGGCTGGCACCTGAGCTGGGTGATTTTTCCCTGGATGGAGCTGAGTCTGGAAGGTCACTTCGCCGTTAAGTTCTTGTGAACTGCTAAATGACTCCTTTTATTCCAAGGCCTGAGTTGGAGCTGGCAACTCCTCCGAGCTTTGTCGGTATCCAAGATGGAGATCACCGGTGCTGGGGGGGGAGCGGTGGCCTTCCCTCCTCTGCTCCCTGAGAAGGAGTGAGGCCATCGGGCTTCTACTCTCGCTGAGTCTTGGAACCTGGGTCGTCTCTGGTCTGCAAACTGCAGGATGAAGATGTCTGCTCCTTGTCGGCTCTTGTTGGTGTTGAGTAGAATCCGCTTGCCCGCTGCATCTAGCTCCTTCGTCACGGACTCTCTGTGTGGGTGCTCAGGTATGGCCCCAGCTGCAGTCTCCACCAGGACCCTGCTGCCGCTGCCGTGGTGGCGGCTGGCTAGCGCTCAGATGTGTCTTCTTGCCTTGGCTTTCCCTCTCTTATCTAACTCTCTGTCCTGTGATGGCACACTCGGTGTGATTCTCTGGCTTAGGACTGTTCACTGGAACTCTAAAACTGCTTTCTATGCGAGAGCTTGTTCAGATTCCAGCTTCTCCTCCGCCATCTTCCCGGAGAGCCCTAGTTTTCTTTCTTTATCAATGCTATAAGGTTCCTTAATTTTTATGTATGATCTTCTTTCTCTTCTTCCCTCATCTTTTCTTTTTACTAACCTTGACTTATTTCATATTTTCAATATTTAAAAATGTGTTGCCTCTTTCCATCTTTCCCAGTGAGATGTTATTTAGTTCAGCTTAATGTAGGTTTTAAATTCTCATGCAATGAAAATTGATTTCCTCTGCTCAAAAGTATACCTCAGTAGTTCAAAAGTCCTTCTTTGATCTGGCTGACCCACTACAAAGACCTTACAGGTATGTTTCTTAACTTTTTACATCTCCTGATATGTTGAAATACTATATTCAATATTTCCCTTAAAACTCAACCCATTACTCCTTGACTTCAGAAAATAACTCTGCAGAAGGTCAATAATGCTTTCTGTCTTAAAGCACTTCGTGCTTAATTTTCAGATATTATTTTAAATCATCTACACTTCACATGACACTGTAGAACAAAAGTAACATACAGCACTATTTTTCTCTCAATTGCTATGAAGGTGTACGTTGTTACATCTGTTGTTATTGAACTACCCATTCATTTTGAGCTCCTCTAGTTTGCTAATATTTTCACAATTCTTCTAGGGACTCATTTCCTCACAGGTCTCTGTCATTCTGTTTCCTTTAGTTTGATTAACATCTATCCTTTCCTCCTCCCTTCATTTCTTCCTTCCTTCCTCTTTTCCTTCTCTCTTTTCCCTCTCTTTTTTCTTTATTCCTTCCTTCCCTCTTTTCTTATTCTTTCATTCTCCTTTTCTTCCTTCATCCCTCCCACCCTCCTTCCCTTTTCCTTCCTTCCTTCCTTCCTACCAATAACGATTTTCCTATTGACTTTTGTAGTTTTCTAATTATTTTGACAGTTATCATCTTATTTTAGTACTAAAAGAAAGTACTAAAAGAAAGTTGTGAGGAAATTTGATATCTGTTGTGGGAGGCTAGATGTGACGAGGAACATTCAAGAGTCTCACTTCTCTACCAAGACCTAGGCACAGTGGTGAGCACATATCATCCAGCTATACCAGGTAGCCTAAACTACATAAATTGTGATCCAAGCAGATGTCTAGACAAGAATCAAGTCCCTCTGTTAAAAACAGCCAGCACATGGGGCTGGGAAGTTGGCTTAGTGGTAGAGTGCTTGCACCACATAAGTAAAAAGAAAAAACCCAGAAATGGCATTGTGGCTCAAGTGGTAGAGCACTAGCCTTGAGCTGAAGAGCTGAGGGACAGCGCCCAAGCCCAGAGTTCAGGCCCCACGAAAGACCCCCCCCCCAAAAAAAAATAGCCAGCACAGAAAAGGGCTGGAGTCATGGCTTAGCTCTACAGCTATTGCCTAGCATGTGCGAGGCCCTGAGTTCAAATATTAAGATTCCCCTAAGCCCCTCACCCAATAAAATGTTCTTAAGAAATCTCTCTATTAATAAAGCATGAATGTAATTCCAGGCTGGTTAAGTGGTTTGACTAAAACTTGTTTAAGTAGTAAGTGTCAAAACTAAGACTTGAAATGAAAGTCCATAACGTAATGGAACTGTTATTTTTTTTCAGTCATCATTTAATTTATTCAACAATTCTTCTCATGAGCCAAGAAATACTTTAAACATTGGAAGTCTATAAAGGAAAACAAACAGATGAGGTCAATGCTGTCATGAAATTTAAATACGAGCTAGGGCGTAAAGACAATCAAAAATGCTTTCAAGTGGAAAACAATTCTACAGAACATTATGATACAATATGACTTGCAGAGAGGAGAGTTATGTTTGGATAAGAGCCTTTGAACTGTGCTGCCATTAATGGAAAAAAAAGGCCAACTAGAGAAAAATCTGTAAGATTGAAGATGACTTGCTTTCTTACGGGTAAATATTCTTTAAACTACTAGAGTATTTTTCCTTCTCTTTTTCCTAATATGTATAGTGTAATGTGAAGGGAGTGGTTAGAAATTGAGCGGGTATAGGCAAAAGTATGTAACATGCATCTTTGTGATTTTTTTTGTCAGTTGTGGGGCTTGAACTCTGGGCCTAAGTGCTGTCTCTGCACCCTTCAGCTCAAGGCAAGCACTCTACCGCTTGAGCCACAGCGCCACTTCTTGCTTTCTAGTGGTTTATTGGAGAGAAGAGTCACACAGACTTTCTTGCCCAGGCTGCTTTGAACTGTGATCCTCAGATCGAAGCTTCCTGTGCAGCTAGGATTACAGGCATGAGCCACCGGCTCCTGGCTGTAAAATGGATCATAAGGCAAGGCTGAGATTGGATTTCTGACAAAGCTTTGCTATATTTTAGTGCTACCTAAGCAGGGAGAAGCTCCACAACTAAACTAGTCATCTTTGTGTCATGACATCAAAATGCTGGAGACATTTAATTTTATAGAGAGGGCAAGTCTATTTAGCTCACACATTTGGAGTTTTAGGTACTATTGCCTCTGCACCAGATCAGTTCTGGAAGGTATTTCATGGCACAAGGTGGAGAAAATGACAGAGGTGGCTGTAGGAGTATGGGGGGTGAAGGTCTACAAAGACTATTCCAAGGACACACCCTCAGTGACCTAGGACCTCCCATGAGGTCCCATTTCTCAGAGGTTCCACCCACTCATTGGTGTCCTTAATCCTTGGGGAAAACTTAAACCACTCCCAAACAATAGTGCCTGATTTTTCCAAAAGTGGCTCATTTCATATGGATATAGATATTGATATAGGTATACATCTATATATACCTATATCTATATCTATATCATATAGATATAGATATATGTATATAGTCAGTGTGGGGCTTAAACTCTAGGCCTGGGCCCTGTCCCTGAGCTCTTCAGCTCAAGGTGAATGCTCTACCAGTTGACCCACAGTACCACTTCCGGTTTTCTGGTGGTTTATTGGAGATAAGTATCTCATGGACTTTCCTTCCCACGCTGGCTTTGACGGTAATCCTCAGCTCACCCTCATAAATAGCTAGGATTACAAGTGTGAGCCATTCAAACTCAGCTCCATTTATAGTATAAAGGTAATCAGTCCTAGCCCGGTGCAGTCAATTCATGCCTTAATCCCAACTACTCAGGAGGCTGATATTTGAAGATCATGGTTCAAAGCTAGCTGGGCAGCAAAATCCTGGTGAGACTCTTATTTTCCAACTCAAAAAACTGGAAGTGGCTCTGTGACTCAAGTGGTAGAGTACTCTCCTTGAACAAGAAAGCCTCAGGGACAGTACCCAGGCCCAGATTTCAAGGCTGATAGCTGACAAAATAATAATAATAATAATATAAATTTGGCTGTGCATAATAGAATGAAGGAGCTAGAATAGATCTGGAAATAACCAGTCTAAAGCCTATAATGTTATTTCTGGAGATTAAAAAGATAGCAGTGGATATATAGGTGGATATATAGGACATATGGGATATATCTATATGCTATATATGGGATATGCTATATATGGGATATATATAGCAGTGGATATATAGGAGATATAGGTCAATTATGGAAACACTTCAGAGGTAGCGTCAGCAGAATTTGATGTGGAATTTAAGAAACCAAATTTACCAGACATGAGCTCCTGACATCAAACTTTAGTAAAATAATGGTGGTATTGGTGCTAATCAGAAGAAAATGTTGATTTCTATACACAAATTTACACATGAATGTACAAAAATCATCAGAGAAGCAGGATGAATGTAAATACGGAATATAGTTTAAAATATTTGTTAAAAGTAACTGGACACTGAAGGCTTACCCCTGTAATCCTAAATAAGCAGTAGGGTGGGATCTGAGGATCCCTTTTTAAAGTCAGTCTGTGAAGACAAAAATCAAGATTCTTATCTCTAATCATCCAACAAAAAGAGGCTAAAATGGAGCTGAGGGTCAAGTGGCAGAGTAACAGCTTGGAGCCACTGCTAAGGGAGAGCTGATGGACTTGAGATCAAAGTCCCAGTCCAGTACCCCAACACATACAAAAATAAAATAAAGTAAAATCAATTGTTCAGATACCTTTTATATTTCAGTACAAATGTTTCTAGCAATACAAGAAAGTGGTACGTAATTTAAAGAAATAGTCACCATTTTATAAAGTAATGGTTAATATACACTATGGAAAGAAGGTTGGAAATTTAAATAGTCAAAACCTTAGTAAATTTGTAAGCAATGTCTGTGCAAGTGATCTCTGAAAGAAATATGAGTGACACAGATTCTGCTTCATCAGTGATCAAAACATTAGAAATTTTTAATGATGAAACTGTCAAAATAAAATTTAAAAAAACCTTTGAGGCAAGCGTGATCAGAAAACCACTTTCCTAACTTTGTACACAGTAAGTTTGAAGAAACTTTTGTAGGGAAAAAGATAGCAAAAGTATTTAGAATTCCCTCTACAGACACAGTAATCACCATTCTAGGCAATTATTAATAGATAATTAATCGCAGGCTCAAAAATTAACTTTTTTGCTGCAACATTACCCTGTAAAATTATACTAGCTTGTCCAGTGAAACTATTGTTCACCTATATTGTTAATACAGTTGAGTGAATATCTGTTGGCATTTTAATTTACTTGCAATATGTTTCATGGACATCATTGCTTACAAAATAGTCTCCATATTGTGGTTTTCAATGTACATGAAATAATATGTTGATAAGGAGGCAGATATAATAGATAATACATAGATAATAGATAAGGCAATCAAGCAAATAGAGTAAAATAAGCAACAATACACTTACACATTTCAAAGAAAGGGAACATATTAAAGATTGTATGTAACCAAGTGAAGCAGAAAAGAGAAGACACGGAGAAAGAACTGGATCAGGATGAAGACTGGAATAATGTCAGGCAGGGATAGATGGTTTGTTTTCTCCTCTGGGGAAGAGACATTGTTTATAATGGTTTCTGTGGTGGGGTTCTACAAAGCTGCAACCAGAGACACCATTCTGGTGTTCTGGATCCACAGACGATGCTGCTTTGGACAAAGGCCATACCGCAGGTGAACACTATCATCTTGTCTGTGTCGTCCCCTCTCCTGTGTTGTTCTGTTAAAAATATTCTGTCTTCTGTCACCTGAAGGTATCTCCTGTCTCCCTTTTCCTGTTTGTGCTTCTACCTATGTTTCTAACTAGAAGAAGTCAGTAGTAAGCCAAAGAAATATACTGATAGAGCAAATTCCCACCAACGGAAATATGGAATATAGAGAGAAGATAGGTGTGACAAACAAGGTAGGTAAGCAAGGTAAGCGGCAAGCAGGAGAAGCAGGCTGACAGGCTGAAGGTAGATATGAAGTGTGAAGGTGAGAGAGAAGGAAAGAAGGCAAGACATCAGGCAGGCTGAAGGAAGGAAGTTATGAAACAGACTTTACTTTATGAACAAACAGAGATGATAAGAAGTACTAACCAGGATTTCAATAAATTTGTGAGATTATACTGGGAGTGTCTAGAAATCTTTAAGTGATCAAACATATGAATGTAGTATAAAAAGATATATCATAATTCTTTTAATCCTAATTTTCATGGAGTAAAAATTAATTACTGACATATTTACAATTTATTAGTGATATTTGGTTTTATGATACACATTCCAACAGCTGTCTGAATTGCACACTTTGTACTTGTAAGTAAATAATATAAAATTGTAAATGTTATAACGCTAATGCTAAAGGCTTAATATCTGGCAGCTTAAACTTTTCTAAGTACAGAGGGGAGCAGAGAAAGTGCCTCAGAAGAGAAGCAATTTGTGTTTGCTCACAGAGACAAATCAATGGCTGCATTTCTTTGACATATCAGTAACTGGAAATTATGTCTCCATGGAGAAACTGAAAAGGATTGAGAATAATTGAAAAAAAAAGATGTATTTATCCTTCTCACATCACTTATAAAAAATAAATTAGGAATTTTGAAGTTTCTTATTCAAACATATTAAAATTATTTTTGCATATGTACTACACTTTACAAAAACATAGCACTTCTCTCAGAGTAATTTTACTTAGCAGATTCGACTTCTGTGGATCTCTATGAATTTCAGTGTTACTGCCTTTATTGTACACAAGATAAAAGGGAACAGAGAGAACATCTTTGCCCACAAAGCCTCAATGTCTCAATGCTATCAACATTGTGTAATTGTAATAGCCCACTGGATTGCTTAGCCCTAGTTTTCTTTTTTCTTTTTGGCTAACACTGGAGTTTGAACTCAAGGCTTCATGCTCTTCCTTGCTTAGCTGGTGCTCTGCTACTTGAACCACACCCCTACTTCTGGATTTTTTGCTGATTAATTGGAGGTAAGGTTACCCCAGGCTTTCCAGGCAGTCTGTTCAGGTTGACTTCAAACTAGGATCCTAAGATTTCACCCTACTGAATAGCTAGAACAATAAGCTTGAGCCACCTGCAGTGTTTTTATTTTACATCCTAATTGCTGTACTAGAATGTTGTCAGTAATTTCAATGAAGAAAATCATAATTAAATTGCAAACTGTGCAAAACAAAAATGCTCTTTCTACTTTATAAATAAAAAAAATAGATGGAGGGATATTAAGTCTGTTGCCCAATTAAATACTTTTGGGGTTGAGCGCTGTCCCTCAGCTCTTCAGCTCAACACCAGTGCTCTGTAGCTTGAGCCACAGCATGACTTCCGGTTTTCTGGTGGTTTATTGGAGATAAGAGTCTCACGGACTTTTTTGCCAGGCCTGGCTTTGAACCCCGACCCTAAGATCTCAGGCTTCTTAGTAGCAAGTATGACAGGCTTGAGCCAAGGGTGCCCAGCTTCAACTGAATTCTTTTGGGAAGTATCAGGGCAGTGTTTGGGAAACAGTTATTCCTTCTAGATTGACATCTCCAATTTCATGACAACCATAATGATACATATTTATCTTACTTATTTAAGGCTGCTGTTTGGAATTAAACACTTACTAGAAAATACTTGTGGCTTTGGAATCTTATTAATGACATACAGAACTTAGGGTGCATGGATACTGTTTGTAATATTTGGCATATGAAAATATATACTGGCTTCCCTTGAGCTGTCATTGTTACCGGTATTCAGAAATATATTTGAATTTTGAACTTCTTTTATAGTGAAATTTGTGTTATGACAGTGTGAGTTTAAAAATGAACATAAGGAAGCTGATTCCTGGGGTGTCAGAAGGGATAGGATGTCAAGGGGGGAGGTAGAGGATGGGCAGGTGAACACAGTCATAATATTCAATGTTTATATGAAATTTGAACTAGCCAATTTGAGAGAATAGGCTGGGTTGGGAGAGATGGGAGAGAATAAAGATGTATTGTACTCATAAACTGACAATGTTGAATTGTAACCTTTTTTTATAACTACCTAAAGATAATAAAATTATAACTGAAAATGAAGAGTGTGAGTTTAATAATGTGGTTTTATTTTATCCTTAAAGCCAAAGAAAATGAAAACAGTAGCAAGCATGATGATTTTTCTGAATTTTTTTTAAATAAGCAATTATTTGCTGGTTACCAGTAGCTCACTATTGTAATGCTAGCTACTCAGGAGGCTGAGATCTGAGGATCATGGTTCGTAGCCAGCTGGGGCAGAAAAGTCCTTGTGAAACTCTTATCTGAGTTTAATCACTCAAAAAGTGGAATTGGTGTTATGATTCAAGTGGTACAGCGCTAGCTTTGAACACAAAGAGTACAGTATTCTTTTGCTGAGTTCAAGCCCCACAACCCCAAAAAAATTAATAAACAATTGTATGTTCAGTTTACAGAGAGAAAGAGAAAGGAAAAAGGGAGAGAGAGAGAACATGACCTTTGTTTTAGCTACAAAGAATAGTTTTTAAAGTTTTTTAAAGTTTAATCCTGGTACCTTGCAGACAACAGGTATATTAATCATAAATGATGTTTCACACCTGATCCAAGAGCAGGGATTATAAAAACTTAACAATGAGTAGTTCCTACCTTTTTATAATCCCAGTACTATTAGAGAAGAACATGTAGATAGCTAATTATAAACTTTTTGGTATTTTTTATTACACTCATTATTAATCTCATAGCTAATGCTACTCTTATTTGATAATTATACATAAAAATGATACATACATACAGAGTATAAAAATACATACTAATTTGTGTGTATATTTCCTTTTATAAACTATTTCAAAATAGATGACAACTATGTAAGTTACAGAGTCCTTCCACTTTTATTAGGGAACAGTTTGTAATTAGAAAGAAACTAATAAGCAATATTTACATAATGGAATGTTTGAAGTTATTGTGCCTATGCCTGCTGGACATTATAGGGAATCACATAGAATGATACCCTTGATTACAATGATACATATTTTAATTATAATTCTACTGTAAAAAATAACTCAGTTTAGACTAACAAAATGTATTATTTGTGTGAACTTTAGATAACCATTTGAATTTTCGGTCAAGTATCAGAATGAGGATAACTTAAACCCACACAGATGTTATTAAGCTCACATACATTTCTCAGAAATTCTTACCATAGTACTACCTACTGTCTAGCTCAAATGCTGCCTTCCAAGAGTAGTCGAGCTGTAAAACTTGATTCCTTATTTCAGCTAGCAATTATCATATTAATATTTTAATTTTTAGGTAGGAAAGAATAGAGCAGGATACTTTATTTCCATGCAGATAATTTTCTTTTAAAAATTAAAATAAGAAGCTGTCTTTCTTCCATTCAATTTTTTAGCTCCCTTATCGAAGATTAGATGGCTATAAGTCTGTAGGTTCATTTTTGGGATTTCAATTCTATTCCATTGGTCCTGAGGTCTACTTTTGTGCCAGTACCAAGCTGTTTTGATTACTATGGCTTTGTAGTAGAGTTTGAAATTTGGTAGTGATATTCCTCCAGCACTGTTCTTTCCATTGAGGAGCGTTTTTGCCATTGGGGTCTTTTATTGTCCCATATGAGTTTTTGGATTGCCTCTTTTATTTCCTTGAAGAATGAGGTTGGAATTTTGATAGGTATCACATTGAATTTGTAGAGATCAGATAAGGTGATGTTAGGGAAATGAACCCTAAGATATGCATTCAAAAGATTTTTTTCTTTCATGTGATTGTTTCTAATGCATTATAAGATTATTTCTTTGTTGCTTTGTATGTCCCTCCACCACAGTATAACCCGTGCTTTCACTGTATTTGATGTCTGTATAATTTGTGGAGGGGATGGGGAAAAACAAGTCATTTAAATAGGGATGCAGGTGGACCCATTGCAACAATGAGAAGTACAAGTCCTTAGGTCGAAAACGAACTTTACAGCTTTGGGGGGGGGGGCGGAACGGATTGGGGGTGGGGAGGATTGGGTGAGGGGGGCGGGGAGGATGGGAAGGAATGGGAAGGGGAAACAAAGGAGGAGGCTATAATGCTTGATAAGAAATGTAATCGTTATCTTGCCCATGTAAGTGTAACCCCTCTGTACGGCATTTTCACAATAAAATAAAGACTTTTCCTGCCTGGGCTGGGTTTGAACCGTGATCCTCAGATCTCAATCTCCTGAGGAGCTAGGATTATAGGCACCGCGGTAGAGTGAATCTTGATATCACCTCTCAAACCACCCTTTCCCTTATTTTTCTTAATTGTGGAGGATAGGTATTGATTTTTTTCATCATTTAACAAAATAGTTTAAGTATATAATGCATCTTGGTGTTTTCATTCTGCTCCAACTATCACTTCTCTTATTTTTCTTGAATTTAATTTTAATTTTAATTTTTTGTGAACATACTGTACAGAGGGGTTACAATTAAATGGGCAAGATAATGAGTACATTTCTTATCAAGCATTGCAGCCTCCTCCTTTGTTTACCCTTCACATCCCTTCCCAACCTCCCCCCTGCCCTCCTACCCAATTTCCAAACCCCCCTCCCCCTGCCCCCGGCACCAAAGTTGTAAAGTTCTTTTTCGACATGACAATTTGTACTTCTCATAGTTGCAACGGGTCCACCTGTATCCTTAAACGCCTTGTTTTTCCCCATCTAACTTCTCTTTTTATTTTTCTTAACTTTGTGTTACACACAACCAATTTTGACTGCATTCTCCTCCTTTCACTATTTCATTTTTCTACCCCTCTGCCCTTGGCCAAAGCTGTCCTGTTACTGAGGTATTAAGCCAAGCACAGCACAGAGATGCAACATTATAGCTCATGGTCTGAAATTCATCAGAATAAAATCCTCATATAAAAGCTCATGTAATGCTATTATATTTAAAATAGTTTTGTCCAATTGGTTGTTATAAGAACACTAAGTATAAATTTTGTTATACCTTAATATAGTACAATTCTGACAAATCAAAATGAAAACAACATTGAAAATGATTGCTACATAATTTGAATATTAAAAGGGAATTTTATATTATAATGTAGAAAAATTAGAAAGAGAACATGAGTTGTTATATAAATAAAATGTATAAATGAAATATTAGCAATATTATTTACATTTTTGAATGATATAAACTTCAATCAAGAACAAAAATATAAAAGTAAATTTAAAATTAAGATGTACCTGCAGTTTGTAGGTAAACATCTTGTGAAAAAAAACCTCATAATTAATAATATTAATAGAACTTCATGTGACTTCATAAATGATAGAACATTATTGTAATTTAAATCTCAGTGAATTGCTTCTTTATGCACAGAAATAATGATCATAAAACAGTATAAAACATTCTAATATTATAAGTTAATATTTTATTATTATCCTATATAGTCAATGTGTATTAGAGAATGGACACATTATATATTGTTTTAAATATTTATCCAATTAGTATATATACATATATATGTGCATACATATATTTGCATATATACATGTATATTTACATATATAGTAAAAGGATCAATAATCTTAATAGTTATATATTTATGTATATATGACACACACACACACACATATATATATATATATATATAATGAGATGATTAATAATCTTAAATTCATAAGAGGAATGGCATTTGATGGTAATGAGTTTACTCTGATGTTTAAATGATTTGTTTATCTTTGGTAAAGAAGTAATTAAAAATACAGTTTCACAAAACCACAAATATTGTAATAAATAACACTTATTCATAGAATCTTATTCTTAGACTCTTGTTCATAGATTGCTTTGTTGAATGGCAGCTCTTTTTACAACTATTTAAAGATATTATAAATGGTAATATTTTTTAGAAAAGAATATTTATATTTCTTTAGTCATTGATTAATTTCAATAATGTGTAGCATCACTGATAATCATCCAAATCCAACCTTTTTAAAGTAGAAAATTAACAAATATGACCCCAAAAGCATAATAAATTCATAATTACTTGGCAAACAAAATCTTCTCAGTAAAATATGACGGAGCTCTTCTCTCAGTCCAGATTCTTGTTGGCTGTTTGTAATTACTGGTATATTGAATTTTATTTTGCTTTTCATATTTTTCTTTCTTTGTCTTTCTTTCTTTCTATTTTCGCCCTTCCTTCTTTCTCTCCTCCCTCTCCAATCCTTTTTTTTATTATTTCTCTATAGTATGTTTGCATGTTAGTATTGGACAAGTTATTACTATGTGAAATGTATATGAAATCATTGCAAAAACATTTATATGACAAGTTTTAATTTCCTTAATATCCCATCCCATCAAAATCTCTTCTCTAGATGTTTTTCATAATATTAACCGTTGTTAACTGTGTAGCATATACCACGCAGTGTGCTAAAACTCACTATCTTATTTCATTTTGTAATTTTTTAAAAGCATAGATTACTATATGTATGCTATGCTGAGGGTATTTACAATAAATATATTATGTATCTCAGAGGCAGCAAATATACTTTTAGGCATTTGAATGTGAATGCCAACTCCTTTGTACAAGTATTTAAAGATAATAAAAATATTTTTTAAAAGTAAAGAGATGATTTACCCAAAGACAGTTTTATAATTTTCTCATGATATGAGGAAATATTTTTAAAAGCCAACAACTTCTAGTTTTGTCAAGTGTTTTATTTTGTCTTTGGTATGCTTTGCTAGTAGAAGCAGTTTGTTAAATTCCTTCGTTATTCTGAAAAACAGGATTATTGTTTAATTATGCTTTCATTCTCTTCATCATCAAGGATCTAATTAGGAAAATTGTTATGATAAAAATGTTAGTTTGTACTAGAAAGTCAGCAGTAAATTAAGAATGCCTTTTTCTATTCAAGGAATTTTGAGAAACAATCTGAAAATTACACTATTACAATGATTCTAGTTTAAAGTCTGTTTTCATCACAATACCATATATTCTTGGGGTAGATATGTAAGAGGCTTAATGAATATCAATAAATGAATATCATAAAGGGTGCTTAACTTGAAATAATATGGAATCTGTGTCATAATAGAACATAAGTCACTAGGCAGAGAAGACATGGAAATCATGACTGAAAATGGTACAGGTTTTTTTCAGTTGGTAAGAAAACAAACAAACAAACAAACAAAACTATTCATTTGAAGAATGGCAGGAAATTCATCAGTAATTCAGGTACTGTTAGAAGCAAACTCTCAATCAGCATAAAATATACTAAATCATCAAAGACTAATCTATCAATTTGCATATGCTGTTTAGTTTAATAATTTTCGAAGTGCTGTGTAAGAGGCACTGTTTTCCTCATTTCATAGAAAAAATGGAGTCTTAATAGTGATCCAAAACATGTGTTGATTTTAGCCAGACACTTTCTAGGAAGTGGCAACTGTTCTGTTTGACTCAATGTGAACATTGCCTTTATTTTACTTACCATCATGCTGCCTCTACATTAAAATATTTTGGGGTTTTTGTTGACTTATTAAATATATATTGATCATATAAATACTAAGGTCTGGCTCCTTACTTTGAAGGTATTCAGAGTCTTATCAGGAGAAAGAAATATACACATTCAATAGCACAACTTATGTGATGTTCTAACAAGAAACATATTTTTATTTATTAAAAATTCACTTTAATATCTATTTGATAAATTTCACTTATTAAGGAAATATTCATTTATTTAACATGACATCTGTACAATCCATCATTTTAGTGATCATTGTTGGCGGTAAAATGACTATTCTACTTAATAGGTTTCAATGGAATGATTTAGCATTGATGAAAACTCCTCATATCCCATAAGAAAGAGTGAG
Organism: Dipodomys merriami; assembly: GCF_024711535.1. Taxonomy (NCBI): domain Eukaryota; kingdom Metazoa; phylum Chordata; class Mammalia; order Rodentia; family Heteromyidae; genus Dipodomys; species Dipodomys merriami. The sequence continues at coordinate 49,744 of NW_027202354.1, read as the reverse complement.
CCAACACAGATGGAAAGACATAAAATGTGTGACAGAACTATGGTAACTTATTTGCTTTTTTTCTACTCTTTAGGAGAAAGGAGATGACATCTTAGTTCCTACCATTGGTATGACAGATAACATTTGAAATATAAAGTATTAATGCTTATTTGACTTTTAGGCAAATTTTCTATTTTCTTTCCTTCTGGAAACTTAAATATTAATGTTAGCACATTATTCAATTATGTTATATCATTTACTTGAGTAAAGAAGAAAAGAATATCTTTTTTCAGAGGAAAACCAATGTACCTAACCTAATTTTTCTAATTTGAAATAATGATATATACTACACAATGTGATATCATTCAGTATATCAGATTCATCATATTGATCCCTATAAATACTTTCAGATGTGACATGTTTGAATCATTTTTTGAGGGGGTACGGTCATGGGGCCTGAACCCTGGGCATGGGCACTGTCCCTCAGCTCTTCAGCTCAAGGCTAGCTTCTACCACTTGAGACACAGCGCCACTTCTAGCTTTTTTCTTTTTTCTTATGTGGTGCTGAGGAATTGAACCCAGGGCCTCAGGCATGCAAGGCAAGCGCTCTACCACTGAGCCACCTTCCCAGCCCGCTTGAATCATTTTTTAATCTGACAATATTCCAAGAATATGAAGAACAAGATATGTATGTAATTGACCACTTGGGAAATTCAAGCCTCTTAAATAGAGATAAGTTTAATATATTCAAATGTAGAAACTGAAGTAGAAAATAAAAATAAGAATCTATGTAGAATATAATAGAAAATTTGGAAATTTGAATTCCTCTATCAATTATACATATCTTATGATTGTTGCTACACAAATAAGCACAAGTAATATATACAAGTATAAATTGCATTTAAATATTCTGTCCTCAAATGGTCATAGTTAAAACTCAGAAGAAAATTAGTAAGATAGAGAATTGTAAAGATATTTTCATATCAGAAAGGCATATTTTCTAATTTTAAAGGACATATGAATGGAACAACCAAAATATTTCTCTGGAAAGCATTTATATTTAAAACTCATCTAGCTTGATATATAAAAAAGTGTTAATAAGTAGCTGCTTTTATGACAATGTAAGAAACCCAATTATTTTAGCCACACTAACAATCCTGGTATATTTTGCATCATTAACATTAAGAAATGTAGACTACCTGGGCTCTGTTAGCCTAGACCACTTGCAAATAAATTTTTGTCACTCTCAGGAGATCAACACCACAGCACACTCAGTATATGATGTCTCTGGGCCAGCTACTTTCTTTTCTTTATAATAATAACTTTTTAAAAATAATTTTATTCTGTAGGTCGTGGGGCTTGAACTCTGGGCTTGGGCACTGTCCCTCAGCTCTTCAGCTCAAGGCTCCTGCTCCATCGTTTGAGCCACAGTTCTACTTCTGGTTTTCTGGTGGTTTATTGCAAGTAAGAGCCTCATGGAAAGCCTGGCTCGGGTGGTTCATGCCAGTAATCCTAGCTACTCAGGAGGCTGAGATCTGAGGATCACGGTTCAAATCCAGCCCGGGCACGAAAGTCTGTGAGACTCTGATCTCCAGTAAACCACTAGAAAACCGGAAGTGGCGCTGTGGCTCAAGTGGTAGAATGCTCGCCTTGAGCTGAAGAGCTTAGGGACAGTGCCCAGGCCCAGAGTTCAAGCCCCGCGACTGAAAAAGAATAAAAATAAACAAAGTGTCTCAAGACTTTCTGGCCAGGACTGTCTTTGAACCGTGATCCTTAGATCTCAGCCTCGTGTGTGGCTAGGATTACAGGTATGAGCCCCCAGTGTCCAGCTTGCCATTTGCATTTTCTTAGTTTTTTTCTGAAATTAAAAAATACAATAATTACATACAATTTTTTCAATTAATGACCATTTTTGAAAAATTGCAGAAGCATAGAAACCATCTAGGAATCTTTTAATCATCCAAGAAGAACACAGGATATATCACACACACATACGAATATTTCACATGCATAAGTATATATTTTTGACTGCTTCTCACAACTTGTGATGTTTTTACCTTGTGTCATTGTTTTACATGTTGTTTAAAGTCTTATAAAAGAGGAATTATTTTCTTAATTTCATAAATTAAAAATGGAGGCTTAGATACACTAAAAATTTGTTGGGTGTGTGGTAGCCTACACATATAATCCCGGCAACATAGAAAACCATATATAGAGGGATCATACTCTGAATCTAGCCTGGAGGACAAAGATGATAAATAAATAGTACAACACAGACACATGCACATACAAGGTTGTTAGTATGGCTCAAGTGATAGAGTATTTGTCAGCAAGGACATGGCCATGAATGAGTTCTAATCCCTAGACTTTGTTTACCTTCACACTTGATATTTCGCTTTTTATCTTCCCATTAGGTCCCTCATTTCCAAATTCCCAGTACTACTTGTTTCACACCTATACTCTTGTTTGTTTCATTGTTTGCAAGTTCAGGATAGACAAAATATGTGGTACTGCCCTTTGTGTGTCAGTCTGGTTTATTGCTATTAACATGACTATCTCCAGTTCCATCTATGTTTCCTGCAGTTGATGTAAATTTGCATTTCTTCATGGTAGAATAAATCTCCTTTATGTGCTAATACCTCATTTTCTAATCTGTTCATCTCCTGATGATGCCTAAACTGGTTCCACCGCTCACTATTGTGAGCAGTGTGTCAGTGATGTGCAATAACTCTACTGTGGACCAATTTGATCTGTTTGTGAATATACAAAAAAGTGAGATATCTGCTACATTTTAGTTCTATTTTTACCTTTTCTTTGGAAAGTCTCTACTGGTTTGCATAATGGCTACCCAATTGTACATTCCCACTAGCAAATATATGAGTTTTATTAGTTACCGGCATCCATGCCAGTATTTGTTGTAATTTTCTTGATGATTACCATCCTATCATATGAACACTGATTTATGAGGGTGTGGTAATATAAGTACTTAAAAATTTCCTAAGTTAATTTTTAATATATTTTATTGTAAAAATACTGTACAGAGGTGTCTAAGGCAATTATTATTTTCTCATTGGGTTGGGTTTAAACTCAGGACCTTGCACTTAGTAGACAGCCAGCCCTTTTTTGCCCTTTTGAAGATAAGGTCTTACTTCTTGCATGAATTTTATGCTTAAAACATGATCTTCCTATTTTAGGCATTCACTTTAGTGAGATAACAGCATCTTAGCTTCCACAACTACCCTTCACCTGTTGAAATGGTCTCTCACAGATTTTTTTCCTATCTGAGATTGCCCCAAACCACAGTCCTTCCCATATCAGTCTCACAATAGGAGGAAACCATCTCCAGTGATTGCATAAGACAGGGACATACATGTATATCCAGGTTATTCTTGAACCACAATCTTCCAACCTCAGCTTCCCAAGTAGCAAGGAAGATCTGCATGAGCCATCACAAGGAACACAATCAGGGACATCGGAAGGATGACTACAAACATCCCCCTTATATTGGATGAGTACTGGCTAGTACTTCACTGTACTTCCTCAGTAACCAGTACTCCCAAAACACTAAATATTTGCACTATTTTTAGGTCAGGTAAGACTATCTTGGAAACAAAGGCAGTAAAAAAGTTAAGGGAGAAAAATGTCCCCTGTTTTGGTTCAGATTGAAGAGTTCCATTGAGAAATCCCAGGAACAGAGATCTAAATAGAGTATGTCCATAGCAATTAGTATTTGTCTGCCTGTCTCACCTAAGATCTATCAAGCTACCACCCTGGGTTCCACGTGGCCATATTGAGAACCAAGAGAAGATACATTCCTTCAGGTTATTAGAGCAAGGATGGGCTGAACTTAAGGAGGCTGATGCTCCAGAGATACAGAATATAATCTCACATGAAAATATAAACTACACCAATCAGGTTACCTCTAGTGAGAGTCTGGATTCAAATAGATATGGAGAACTCAAGTTGATTACCAGTAGCTTACAGTTGATCAAAGAAGAAAAACTGGAGAAGAAGAGAGAAGAAGAAAGGTGGGTGAGGCCATGGGGAGCCATGAGTAAAGAGGGGATGCTGGTCAGTGAGCTAAAGAGTGTGGACGGATGAGAGTGGACAGATTCAAAGTCACAAATGGAAACTTCCAGGAATGCTGAGAAATGAGAAAAATGAAAAGCCTGCTTAACTGCACAAGGTAAAAGCAGATTAGAAATGTTCTGCACTTAAATAATTGTAACCTCATTGCACATGGTTAGGTGAGTCTTCATCATTCAAACACACAAAAACAATGAAAGGAAACCAGGGTTAAGTGAGCTCTTTGTATGCAATGTACTTGCTGAGTGTTTATTGTATTTTCTCCTTAACTCAAAATTACATTAATATATGCAGTTAATACCAGAAAATTCTGGTCCATCATTTTCACACTAGAAATCTAATGGAATATCTAGACCTACAAAATAGAATAGCTATCATCACATGTTGTTAACAAGTATTTAAAATGTAGGCAGTATAGAGGTATCCTGGGGGAAGCCCTTAAAGGGATCTGGGAGGGCTGGGGTTGTGGGGGAGAGAACAATACAGACATCGTCACTGGGTATCAGAAAGCCTTGATGATTTCAGCTCAGTTCTGCTTCACTCCAGAGACAAACCACAGGGAAAAGCTAGAGTATAACATGGCAGCAGGAGAGAAGAGGAAGAGCAGCAGCTGGGAAGCAGAAAACCAGGAATGGATCATGCTGACAGCCTAACAGGATAAGAAACATTGGGAATAACATGAAAAGGATTGTGAAAATGGAACTGGCTGGAAGAAAAGATGGGGTTCCCTGGAGGGATTTCTAAACTGTGAAAGAATGGAAAACAGAGCTGTGAAGGAAGAAAAGGGAAGGCATGCAGTTCTGCTGTTGCAGATTGCTCATCTATTGGACCTAGAACCAGGGTTGATTGTTTATGGTAATGTGAGACGCAGAGAAGTCTAGAACCCACTTAAATTCTCTAAGGAATCACAGTTAGTGTGAGGGAGGCCAGGAGAGTTGACTTATAAAAACTGTGCACCTATCCAGCAAGAGCTGGATCCAGTAGGATGGGGGAGGATCTGCTGTCATGGTGACTCCACCCACTCTACCTGAATCACAGGATTCTGGCCACACCCCTGACTTCATGTTTTTCTGACCAATGGGATACAAGAATTGAGACCACGCCCACATTCCATGCTGCCTAGTAGCACTGGGATCCCCTCTATTGGCTCACAACACTAAAGTAGTTGAAAGAGGTAGAGGTGGTGAGTGAGTGTTGAGGAGGTGATTTTGAAGAAATAGTTGAAGGTAGACAGGGTTACTAGTGATACAACAGAGTTGATTTAAAACAGCCTGGGAATGTGCCCCCCCCCCACCCCCCGCCACCTTTGCAGTTCCAGTGCTGGTATGTCTGAGAAAAAAAAAAAGAGAAAAAAAAGTAGCTGAAGGAAGGAAACTACTGCAAGAACATCAGCAGAGGAATGGTCCTGCTAGACCTGGAGAAAACAAGAAAAAAATGAAAGAGGGAGTTAACCCCAAGAAACACACCGCTGGGGACTGTCCTTTACTCAAGGGTGCAGCCCAAGACCACGCCTAGCCTGAGACTCGCCAACACCTGGACACTGTCACAGCTGCCAGGGTTTAGAGTGTCACAGGTCCCAATAACACTAAGGACCTGTAGAGACACACCTGGTGCTTGCCCTGGACTCTAGCACAATACAAAAGCGGCAGCTCTGCATTGAGATCGAACAACTGAAGCAGGAAATGAAAGAGCTGCAGGATCAACAGGGAAAAGACAAGGAGAAGATGGCCTGTGTGCATGAAGACCTGAAAGCAGAACTGGAGCATCACAAGCTATCGATACAGATGCTGATTAGCGAAAAATGAGACTTACAATCTGCCCTGGCACACAAGCAGCAAGAGGCCAATGAAAGAGCACTGGAGCAGGAGGGTCTTACCAGCTGTCTGCAGGCTGCATAGCAGCGCTTAACAGAACTAGAAACAACATTTTCTGCAGTCAACACCACTCAGAATGAAACTGAGAACAACAACATAGAGCTCATGAAAGCCCTGAATTGTGTGAAGCTGAAGCTCCAGGAAAAGACCAGAAGTATTGAAGACCTGGAGGATGAGAACACGGAGCTGCAGGAGAGGCTGGAAGTGCTCCTGACACAGAAGGCCGACATGAAAATGCAAATCCACAAGTTCCAAGAGGAACTAGTGGAGCGGGCAGAGTTGGAAAGCCAACTCAACAACATGAAGGAGTTGTTGGCAAGATTAAAGGAGGAGAGACACACCTTTGTGGAGGACCTGAGGCTGGAGAGCTTCAAAGGGAAGGAGAAAGTGCAGTAGCTGCTAGAGCAGGTGAGCCAGCTGAGAGAGGACAAAGAGCAAGGGGTGAGGCAGGTGTTGGAGTTGGAGAGCAAGCTGGTGGAGCTGAGAGATAAGCTGTCAGAGCTGTGGCCCCCACAGCCACCTGCAGGGCTACAGGACCACACCATGCAGTTGCAGAAGGACCTCAAGATCCTGGAGGAGCAACTTCACCTACAGGTGGAGGAGAACCAGAGCCTCAGTCTCCAGAGCCTGGAGCAGCAGCAGTGGCTGTGGATACTGGAAAAGAAGGCTGAGGATTGGGCACAGCATGCCGAGGACCTGCGCAAGATCCTGGAGACGATGGAGAAGGAACAGGAGACCTTGAAACACACGCTGTTGCACAACTGCCAGCTGAAAGAAGAGCGGGCCCTGCTTCAGGATGCCTTGCAGAGGATGAGTGCTGAGAAGGGGGAGCTCGCCAGCATCCTGCACACAGAGCAGCAGGAGAAGACAACCCTGTAGGCAAAGATGGATGAGCTGGAGGTGGAATTCAAACAAGGAAAAGACATGGCTGAGTTCAAGCACCAAGCAGCTGAGGATCTGCAGGAGCTGCATGACATGTACCTGGCCCAGGTACAGGAGCTGAGCGCCTCCTGCAAACAGCACAGGGCCACTAACCAGCTGCTGATGTCAGAGAAGGAGGCCTTGCAGCAGCACCTGCTGAAGCAGGGCCATCTGATGGACCAGCTGAAGCAGGAGCAGGTGCAGAACAAGTTGCTGGCCCAGGTGGAAAGGGAGAAGTTACAGGACACTCTGAAGTGCCGTGAAGCAAAAAGACAGGAGAATGCGCAGCTGCGGGCCCAGCTGAGAGTTCTGGCTTTCCCAGGGAAGATAAAGGCTTGAGCCAAAGAGATGACAAGGGTGAGGAGGCGACTCAACATGATGTGACTGTCCCAGAGGATGTAGACAACCCACACAGCATGTGGGATTTTTACATGGACGCACTGTCCATCGCAGAAGGCAGGAAGACGAGGATGAGCTGGCAGCTGCAGGAGCAGCAGGCCCGCTGCAGGTGCCTGAGTCAGCTGGCAGCCCAGTGCCAGAGAAAGCTGGAGAGCCAGGCTACCTTCCCCCAGCGCTGCATCCACAGGTTCTTCGGCAAGAGGAAGCAGGACACACAGGCGCCCAAGAAGCAGCTGCACATCTGCTTCCCTGAAGACTTCACTGGAAGGGGCATGCAGAGAATCATGTGGACGACCTCCACCATCGCTGCAGCCAGCGGACCCAACACCTGACCACCATGGAAGAGACCATCGTGCTGTACAAAGAACAGCTAGAAGTCCTGGAGAAGCTGTGTCAGGAGAAAGACAAGTGTGTGAGCCAGCTGTCCCAGGAGAAGAGGAGGAAGAGGAAGGAGCTGAAGGACCTGTTGCTGCACCTTACAGGGGAGAGCACAGAGTGCCAGGACATGATGCTGGCAGGCGCCCAGGCCTGTGCTGCTGATGCCCCCTCAGACCTCTCAGTCCCCCTGAAGACGGAGGTCAGGGAGGAGCAGCAAGTCTGTGAAGATGTGCATCTTCAAGAAAACTTGAAGCCTGTCCCTGGAGAGGCTGGGGCGCCTGGGCCCCTGAAGAGCCCACTGCGGAGCCTCCTGTACTGCTGCTGCCTGCCATCCATCCCCAGCAAGAGCCTACAGATGGGGGCGAAGAGTCCTGCCTCCCTTTCTTCTATAAGCCACAAGCAGATGATGCATTTGATATCATCACCATCTAAAGACCTTGCAGCCACTGCCTAGACAAGTCGACTCCTCTCCTCTTGCAGGACATGGCAGTTGGGTGGCATTTTCTAGATTCTTGTTACTATGGGGGAGGAGAAGGGTAACAGTAACAGAGCAGCCAATCCTGAGAGATGGCCAATCTTAAGGAAAGTATATTGGTTGCTAGTGAAGTGTCCCAGGTGATGTTTTTTACAATGACTAAATTCGTTCCATGAATGAAAAAGATGGGAAGTGATGGCATAGTTTTCACTTAGCATATTGTCTTAGTGATACTTTATAAGTCACATCTCTATTAACGTTCTGGTGTTTGTGATACATTTTTATGCTGATTTATGGCATACGTTTCATAATTCTTTAATATTTTTGAGGAGAAAATTTGTGTTTTTTTCCCTCAACTGAGTTATTTCATCATTTAACCTTGTATGTTGGTGCATTCATGCATTTTAAATATTGTGCACCGGTAACAAATTCTTTTTTTTAAATTTTAATCCGACATAATGCTAGTACAGTGAGCTGAAAAAAAATAGTACAAACTGTTAAAAGGAAAATGTTGATATACCTGACAACTTGGAAAAAATATTGATATCAGGATAAATGGAGGATTTCTGTAGTAGAAAAAATACAAGAATGTGCTGAATTATAATGCAGAATAATAACAGACAATTGTAGAATGTGTATAATTAGAATGCCAAATATCTCAATTTTTCACTTATGAATTGTTCAAGTCGCATATTCAGTGAATCAAATAGAGTATTAAAATTAATTTACTCTCTTTGTGTGTCTGTGCCTGTGTGCTGGACTGTAGGCTTGGACTTGTGTGCTGTTCCTTGTCTTATTTTGCATCCCTTGTGGCTTTTTAGTAGATAGAGGTAAGCGTGTCACTGACTTTCCTATCAGGTCTGGTTTCTATTGCAGTCTTCAGATCTTAGCCTCCTGAGTAGCTATGCCTACTATTGAGAGCCCGTGGTACCTATCTCTGGCTGTCTGTCTGTGTTTCTGTGTCTGTGTCTGAGTCTGTGTCTCTGTCTCTGTCTGTCTGTGTCTGTCTCTATCTCTCTCTCTCTGGTGTATGTTCTCGGGCTACAAATCATGGCCTGGGTGCTTTCCTAAAGGCTAACTCTCTGCCACTTGACCACTGCCACACTTCAGTACTTAATTGACAAGAAGAGTCTTGAGGACTTATCTAGGCTGACTTTGAGCTGCAATTTTCAGATCTTATCTCTTGAGTAGCTAAGATTAGCCTTGTGAGCCCACAGTGCCCAATGTGCTATTTTTTAAATTACTACTCAAACCTAGTAGAAGATTAAAAATTAAAATGTATCCTCTTGTTTGGGACACTGCTGGCAGTAACTTCTGGGTCAATGACACAGCATCAATGATATGTTAAAGATGAGTACACCCTTCCCATGTTGAAACCAGTGTCATCTCGGGTCCTCACAAGAAATAGAGAGGTGACACATATTGCCTGAGTGCATTGTAGTTGTCTATGTCATTGCCATAATTATTCTTTCATGCATAAGTCTTTTTCTCTTTCCACAAGGAAGTGGAGTACATTCTCTCTTTGAGTTAATTTTGAGACTTCTCATGACCGGAAGAAACTGATGAAAGTGATGCTGCTCAGTTTTGACAGCAGCTTAAAATGAGTATTATCTTCCTGTTGGCTCTTGCCTATTAATGAACAGGGTATAAAGGAACTGACTAGAGATTACTGGAGGGAAGAAGATGATGTGGAGGTGCTTTTAAATGCCCTACATTCGATGAGCCTTGTAGGATCTTGCAGCCTAACTGAACAACCTAACAATGTTCCCAGCAAATCATTGACTGAATTGCAGACCCAATAAGAAGTAGTGAAGTTATGGTTGTTGCAGGACACTAAGTTTTGCAGTGACTGGTCACAAAAGCAATAGATCAAATATGTGTTTTATATGCAAGACAACTTGTTTTACGCCCTGGAGTGGCACTATAACCAAGAATGATCCCTGCCCTCCATGAGCTAGTGTGTCAAGGGAGTGACACACAGGATTACTCAATAATATCAGCATTCGAACTGGAGAACAGGGACAGTTGATTTTTCTTAATGTTGGTACTGAATTTGAACTGAGAACATCATCCTTTATAGGGAAGAATTCTCCTGGTGATCCCTGCTTCTAGCACTTTATGACACTGATCATGTTTTTCAGTCATTTATTTATTTATTTATTTTTGTGCCTGTCCTGGGGTTTGAACTCAGGGTTTAGACGCTATCCCTAAGCTTTTTTTGTTCAAGGCCAGCACTCTACCACTTCAGCCATAGCTTCACTTTTGGTTTTTTGGAGCTAATAGTCTCATAGGCTTTCTTGCCTGGCCTAGCTTCACTTGGTGATCTTCAGATCTCTGACTCTTGATTAGCTGTGATTACAAGCCTGAGCCACTGGCACAGATCTGAGCCACTGGCTGACACTGATCACCTTGACTATTGCTACCTGACTAGGCTGACTTCAGAACTATGTTCCTCCTCCTCCATGATATCTGTTGTCCCTGGGATGACAGTTGGGCATCACTGTGCTTGGTTTCTTCAGTCTAGATAGAGTCTCCTGCCCTTTTTCACCTGGGTTGACCTGTACTCATTGTGCTCCCATTCCATAGCTTTGTATAGCTGAAATAGCAAGTGATTCCCACAGCATAAGCTGCTGTTGTTGTAAGCCTTCGCCTAGGTTGTTTATGAACCATCATGCTAAAACGATATGTGAAGCAGGTTTGGACCTCCCTTGGGTGGGCTTTACTATTCTGTGGTCGTTGATGCGCCTCAGCTAGGATTGCCTACTGCTCAGACTAGGATCTCAGGCTCAGGCCTGCTGGGGAAGCAGTGGCTGTGGCTTCACACTTGTTTTCTCAGTGACTGCTTCTATATATGACTGCTGTCAGCCCTCTGCTGATGATGAGAGCAAGAAGCAGCAGTCCAACAGGAATCCTCCTGGCTCTCCTTAAAGACAGCTACACAGGGATAACTGTGCTTTTTAATTTGACCTTGAAGAGAAGAAAGAAATTGCAGTATGGAGAATTTACCTAGGCACTGGTACCTTAGAAAACGTTTTAGTCTCCCAGGGTAGACTTACTGACTTCTCCTCAAAGTAGGATACATAGATCTATGGGAGCTTTAGCCTCCACATGTTTTTCCTAGGATAGAACTTACTGTCAGTCATTTTGTGTGCATCAGGGTTTCCTTGGGTATTTTTCATTCCTGTGGTTCCAGTGTCCAGCCTAAGGTCGCATCCTGGCGCAATATCAGTTTCCCTTTTGTTGGCCATTTGCACTGTGTGGACTTTTTGCCTGGATACTGTCTCTGAACTAGGCCCCTCCTTTACCTTTCCCTGAATAGTGAATGGTTGATAGGCTACAGAGTCTCACGTGATAAATTATGAGTATTGCAGCTAGAAAGCCAGCCATTGAAAGTTTGGAATTGTACAACTTGTGGAGCTCTAAAAACATTGTCCTTGGCGCTGTGGGCACCATTGTATATAAAAAACTTGAGCCAATGACACTAGCATTGATTTATGTTGACTTTTTGCCACTTCTCCTTCCCAGTCTTCCCAAACCAAGGAGGCCTGTTGCACAATATGTGGATCTCTGAAGTGGAAAGTTTTGCCGTATACAAGAGAGTTTGTTGATAAGGCCACCACTGGAGGCAAGGGAAATGAAGTGTTGGGGGCCTTTGCATTCATGGTCCAACTTTCTTGCTCCCCATTAGAGCAAGTTCCGTAAGTGGCAAGATTAGGATCCTCTCAGAATACGGTTTTTAACTTCCCATTTCCAAGGTTCCCTCCTCAGGCCCAAGTGCAGGGATGGTAGCTGCAATAGATTTGAGCTACTTCCAGATTCCTGAGGAGCAAACACTCAACTGCAAGACAACCTTACATCAGAAGCAGTGTCTGCTGAAGTGTAATTGGGTGTAAATTGCTCAATTCTGTTCTCTGAAACTGATAAAAAAAAAAAAAAAAGGAATAACTGAAAGCTAGTAAAGCAAAGCAGGTTTTTTTTCTGCCTTTCCATTATTAGGGTGTCATCAGTAACTCAGCAACTCATTAAAATCAAACTAAAAAGAATAGAATAACTTTAGAATATAAATAGAGTTAGTACTTAAGAGAAAATCACATTCTGGCAATATTGTACTTCAGCTTCCTCTAGTGCCTATAAATTCAGTCGCATACCACTTAACAAGGCTTGGTTTGGTAATCAGTGGACTACATACATGAAAGCGAGCACAAAAGAGGATTTTGTAGCTGAACAATTGTGGGACAATGACATCAAATGCAGCATAATATATGTGGTGATGCTTATTGAACATCCTATTTTTTTAACTGCCTATGTTTATTATTTTTAATTGTGAAGGTGATGTACAGGAGGTTACAGTTACATAAGTAAGGAAATGAGTAAAATTCATGTCGAACATAGATTGCTTTCTCTCTCATTTTCTCTTGCTATCCCTTATAATCCCATTTCTCCCCCTCTAGCGTTGTAAAGTTCACTTCCAACATAGTATCTTGTGAGTATCACTATTGCATTGGTTCAGTCTTTGGACGTCCTGTTTCTTTGTGTGTGTGTTTATAAGTTGTATTATTTTAATTAGTGAAAATAAATTATGCTTCCTTAAAAAAGCAGTATTATCACTATCTCATTAAAATCTGATATAAACCCACTCACCTTCCAAAACCAAAGGTAATATTTTACTAAAATAATACACCAAAGTCTTTACAAGTTAAATTCTCCAGGCTTCACACACATAAGAAATCCTTATGACAGACAAATAACAGCTCCATACCAAAACATAGATAGCTAGAACAAAGACACTATGAATAAATGACACCCTGGAAATAACTGATAGGTGTTTTACATAGATTTGTCAACAATTATAGGTACAAGTTAATTTTGGAATTCAGGTAAAGAATGAAATGTATCAGTGTAAAAAGTAACCAGTTTATTTCAATGCACATAATACTAAGCATCTTTTTTTTTTTGCTGTTTTACTTGAATCACACTCCAGCCTTTTGTTTATATTTTGGTTTTGAGACAGGGTTTCACTAACTGCCAACTAGCCTCAAACTAAGTTCCTTATGTCTCCACCTCCCAAGTAGCTAGGATTACAGGAATATACCACCCAGAAAAATAGTTACATTTAAGATCAATCCTAGTTGTTCCCTATGTAAAAACATTTTTATTTGAAAAGTGTACACAGTTAAGTCAGAACTTACTCCAAAAACATTCTAGGATTCTTTGATAAAATCAGATTGAGAGGTGGTAGACTCCATTTCAGTCAGTGCCTGAAATAGTTTCATAAAGCAAGAAGATTTTTCTTAATGGATTCTCTCTTAACTCTGCTGTAGCTTCTTAAATCTCATATACAGGGAAAGATGACCAGTCTTACCCTTTAGAGAACCAGGTCTTCATTTTAGGTCTTCTTTATGTAACTTAGGAATTCCTCTTTTTCCATTTGGCAGCCACTTTTTTTCCCACTGTACTTGCAGTTGCTGTAACACAGCACCAATTTCCTTCCTGCAAGAAATGCCAACTTTTCTAATGTCAGGTCCGCTCATAGGGAAGGGGGCAGGGACCACTTCTGCATCTGCGTGAGGAGACTGCGTTCACCCTGGTACTTCAGCAGCTCACATACTCTGGCATTTGCATCTGGCTCTCTGGAATCTACAATGAAGTTTTGATAGGGTTTCAATGATTTTGAATGATCTGATGCTTTAACTAAGTCTTTCCTATTTTTAACTCTAAATAAGCCAATGTTTTTCCTCTTCTTGTGAAATCTTCAACCTCAAATCCCATTTTGTGACATCATCTTGTACTTTCCGAAGTGAGGCCAAGATGGTCCTTCGCTTTGCTGAGCAATTATCAACATTTTCACTGACTTCACTATATTCTTCTAAACTTGCAATTGTGGGTAAACCTTTATGAGGAGCCATATCAAGATCATAGATCAGGTGAAATAAGTCCTTTACACATTTACCAACAAGAATTTTTTTCAGTTCTACCCAAATGCACTCTCCTGATAGTCCAGCCAAGCCTTTTGCATTTTCTGTGATTGCTTCCAAAGTCTCAGCATCATGTTTACCAGGTTTGTCCACAATTCTGCCATCAAACCTGAAGTAGCTTAAAATCCGAAGTTAATCTTCTTGTATTCTTTGATGTGTTTGTCATACAAACCGTAACTTTCTTATTTTTTTAAAAACTTCATAGCCATTAAAGTAAACGAGTCAATAACCATCAAGGCCTAGAAACATGGAGTTTATAGTGAGGTCTCTGTTTTCGGCATCCTTCTGCTGGACAGTTGTGAATTCTACCTAGGCATGTCTTCTGTCAGTTGTGACATCAATCCAGTGTGGTAATTTCAAAATTGCCTTCACGAAGCATAGCCATGATGGTTCCCTGCTTCTCTCCTTTGTTGGTCATCCGAATGCCACCTGACAGAAACGTCTCCTTTATTTGGGTTGGGGTGGCCAAATCGACATCTTGAAGTTTCACCCCATTCGGCAGATCCCTCACCGCTCCTCTTGCTGTTCTCAGCTCTTGATTCTCTTCCACTAATAATTCTGTCAGACTCTTCAATCCTCCCATTAAATGGGACTGGAATCCTGGAGATTGCCGCTTCAAGACAGAGCCTTCTCCAGCCTTCCTCCTGTCCTGCCTGCCCAGGACACAGCAGCCTCTGCATCCGTAGAAGTGGCCACACACATCTGCCAGGTGGGCACGTGGGCACACCGACCACACTTCCCTGCGTGCCCACCACACTTCCAAGCGCACCCTCCACACCTCCCTGCGCGCCCACCACACTTCCCTGCGTGCCCACCACATGTCCCTGCACACACACACTTCCCTGTACACCCAATCACCCTTCCCTGTGTGCCTACCACACTTCCCTGCGTGCCCACCACACTTCCCTGCAGGTGGGGATGAGATGTGATTTTATTCATCAACTGCCAGATGCTCACTTCCTTGTCTAGAGGTGGCTCAACCCCAGCCAAGCAAGAGGACCAGGCCTTGAGTTCAAGCCTCACTGGCATCAAACATCAAGTAAAAAGAAAAAAAGTACATTTTCCTATCCCTCTCGAAGTGCAGACTTTGGGGTACCTTGGGGGGAGGAGGAGGGGAGCAGGACTCCAGAGAATAAACTAGATCTCCAAATCATTGCAGTCACCCCCCCTGGACCCAGAAGTCCTGCCCCCCCCAAAGAGACCTCACCGCACACAGGGGGCCCTGAGACAACCCTGGCTCTGAGGATGCCACCCACCCATCTCAATGGGGGCAGGTCCTGGGGGAGTGGGAAGGCCCCCTCCCCACCACGTGGATCAGGCAGATCTGACTCCCAATTGCTCAGAAACCCGTCCTGGGCCCAACCCGCATGGTGCCCAGAGGACCCCTGCTCACCCCCTTTCCTCTGTGAGAAAAACCCTCGGGCCAAGTGCCAGGGGGCCTGCCAGGACCGGCCTCTTGCCCCGACCTCCTGGATTCCCCCCCCCAAAGAGGCCGTGCATGGGGCACCAGGATGGGAGCCCACGGGCAAAGGCTTACCCCTGGACATCCTAGTCATTAGTCACTAGTCACTAGTCACAGAAGAGTAGAGCTGGTACAGTCATATCCAGAACACTGCTTCTGATAAGGAATAATTGTTACTCGCTTATGTTCCTAGGATAGTATATTCACTTACATTGGTGCTTAATAATTAATTATTATTGAGTAAGAAGAAAATTTCACTCTTGCCTGTCTTTTGGATTAACATATTTATTTAGTTTTAAATTGTGTACATCAGAGAAAATAAGCAATAATTACCTTTCTGAATCTGGCTTGTTTTGGTTAATAGAATCTTCAGTTCTACCCAGATATCTGCAAATGACATAATTCCTTTCTTTGTGAGCTAGTAATTTCGCATCGTGAATACGTGCCACACTTTCTATTTTTATTAGCATCAATTGGTTGCACACAGTGTTCTCATTTTGAGTTGCCAAGTACACATAGACGGTGCCTTGATTAGACTCATCCTTCCATCATCCTTCCTCATCTTCCTCTACTCTTCCCAACATAGCCTCCACAAGCTTCATTTTCACCCAGCTGCAAAAAAAATATTTTGACTATATTCACCCTCCTTCATCCTCATTAACCCTCTTCATTCCCAAATAGTTCTCACACCCCAGAAAGTATATGCTTCACTTTTCTAACATTCATTTTTGTTAAAGTACATATTAATTATTCAAAGGTGATTACCATTGCATTTCACAGTGTACATACTGTACTTTATGTGATTAATCCCTTTACTTACTCTTGTTTTTTTCCAGTGTTCTACCCTCTATTTATTCATAGCTTTCAGTGAGTTTGGTTTTATTATCTCACTAACAGGTGCAATTGTATTTTGGCACTGTTCACTTTCTAGCATTCTCTTTTCTCCTTCTCACTTTTAACATTTTCACAATTGCAACAGGATAATTTATACATGCACACACATACACACATATGTGTTAAGAAGTTAGTGTTTTTGTGGGGTATTTTTTTGTCTTGGTACTGGGGCTTCAACTCAGAGCCTGGGTGCTGTGCCTGAGTTTTTTGCTCAGGAATAGTACTCTACCAACTTAACCACAACTTACTTCTAGCCTTTAGGTTGTTGATTATTGATAAGAGTCTTCTGGACTTTGTTGCTTAGGCTGGCTTTGAACCATGAGCCTCATATCTCAGTCACCTGAGTAACAGTAATTACAGGTGTGAGCTACTAGTGCCTTGCAAAAGACAAGATTTTTACAAATTAAGCTTCTGAAAGAAATAGAAGGGAAGTTTATCTATTTAAACTCACTTTAGGATATTTTCACCTATTTTTCTCTGGATGATTTTTGTTCAATTAGGAACAGTGTTTGATTTATATCAATTCAGAAGGCCAATGATATGTTCTGATAGCTTATATATAAAGTAAGAATAGTAAAGGTAGTCTAATACATCTGAACATTTTGTGGATGATCAGTGTTCATTATAATGGGACTGAACTTTGCTTCGAACCACCTGATATAAACCAGGCCTTCCAAATGCTGCATTATCCCTTTTAATTTTTTCATTTGTTTACCTTTCTGTTTCCTTTTCTGGAATTGTCTATTGCAGTGGGCTGCCTCAGTTTGCCAAGTCTAAACTCCATAGGGTTAGAAGAGATTATATCTGCCTTCTGTCCTTAAAGCACACAGGAAACAAAGTCCTTCTGAAAAGTGCCTTCCAAAATTGTTTATATTTTTGGTGAATATTTTTCTTTCCCTTACTAGATAGGTTGAATGCCCCAGGTAACTCTCTGACTGGATTTCTAATATTTACCACTTGTGGGACTTCTTTGGAGCTGCATTTCCAAAACCAGTATCAAGGGATGTGTGGTACCCCAAATCTCCTGTGAAGTGATCCTGTAAGAGGATCTTCAGGCTTTCTGGTTGTTGAAAGTCATTACTATTGATTAGCATGACTTCTATTTTCAGGTGGTATTGAGTTTTATAAATATGAATTTAACAACTTTTATACAACTTCAAGGGACCAGCCATTTTCCATTGTAAAGTAGTCCAGAGCTTTCAGACAGTGATAAATCATCCAAAGGGATTAGCAGGTTTGAAAAGCAACATTTATTAGCTAACATGACTATTTGTTTTTCCACCCAGATTTCCTCTCCAAGAAAATTTATAGCCATGCCTCTCTGACTGAAATATCTCCCATAACAAAACTGGATCGAATATGCAGCCAATCCATTGCTTTTGCC
This sequence comes from Dipodomys merriami, assembly GCF_024711535.1. Taxonomy (NCBI): domain Eukaryota; kingdom Metazoa; phylum Chordata; class Mammalia; order Rodentia; family Heteromyidae; genus Dipodomys; species Dipodomys merriami. The sequence goes on along the minus strand of NW_027202354.1, from coordinate 31,917 downwards.
TTCTTAATAACTAAATTGGATTGACTAGGTTGTTGATCTCATTGATTGTGTAGAAATCCTTTAAGTTGGCTGGAAAGAGAAAAATAAAAAGCAATTAGGTTAGCAATTGTCTGAGTTTGTGATCACAGGAAAACATGAGTTGTGTTCTTTGCAGACTAACTTTGCCTTTATTGATGGACCTAATTGGGAAAGCTATTTCTTCTTTTTTTTTTCCCCTGAGAAAGGGGAATTGCATTACTGACAACAAAATACTTTTTTCTCTGAAAGGTTTTGTACTCTTTTGGATCTAGATTCTGAATCACAATAAATCATCAGTTTTAAACTTTCCTTTCAGAGTAAAAAGAATAGATGCATTCTTGTCTAGGAAAATAAAAATTATTTTGGTCTCTAGCATACGAATAGAATAAAATCATCCTTAGGATTTAAAATCACTGAATTTCACTTTGTTGGAGTGTGAAGATATCATTATAACTAGTATTGTTCGTATATGCAGAGTTTAAATCCCTCCTTATATAGGAAAATTTCTGGGGAATTTAGAAAATCAAATAATAGATATCTTAGACATTTCTGTTTCAAGATAAAGAATGGAGGAAAATTTATTATTGAGTAAACCAAGAAAAGATTTTAAAACCAGCTTAGTGTCCTTTCAATTAGGAATATTTCCCTTTGGTACTTGAGACTCAATCCAGGGCCTGGTACATGCCTCCAAACAAGCCCTCTTGCACTGAGTTATGTCCTTAGCTTTTAAAGCAGATTTAACAGTGAGGTTTTCTTCTCATTTTAAATATCTTTATTGTATTATCTAAAGGAGCTTTAGCTTTAAGATCTGTGCTATACCTTCTCTTTTTGTATTTTTTAAAAAAATATTGTAAAGATGATGTACAGAGGGGTTACAGTTACATGTGTAAGGTAATGAATACATTTCCTATCGAGCATTGTTACCGCCTCTTTTTCCCATACTATCCCTTCCCTCCCTGACCTCTCAAGTTCTAAAGTTCATTTCCAACATAGTGTCTTGTACATCTCATTGTTAAAATGTGTCAGCCTGTATCCTTGTTTCAGTATTTTATTATTTCCCTTCCCTTCCCCAACTTAGAAAAATGTATATACAAGATGCAGGGCACTGGAGTCAAATGAAGTAAAAATAGGGGTTATACCATGGGGGAAGAATATACAAAAGAAACAAAAAATCATATAGTACATTAAAAACATCAATGACAAAGATAAAACCTCTTGTGCCCTATCTTGTGGTTCACTTCACTTAGCATCATCTTATATGGTCATATGTACACAGTTTTTAAGCTTTTCTCTTTATCTGATAAGATTATCCTAGATGCATACTAGTTATCACAAATAAGGGAAACCATGGTAACTATATTACTTTGGGCCTGGCTTACTTCACTTAATATGATTTTTTCCAAGTCTTTCCATTTCCTAACAAATGGGGAGGTGTCATTCTTTCTGATGGAAGCATAGATTTCATATAGTTATATAGATAGATAGATATAGATTGATATAGATAGATATATCTATATATATCACATTGTCTTGATCCATTCATCTGCTGAGAGGCATCTGGATTGGTTCCATATCTTATCTATGGTGAATAATGCTGTGATAAACATAGTTGTGCTGGTATCTTTAGTATGGCCTTGTTTGTGATCATTTGGGTAAATGCCTAGGTGGGGGAATGCTGAATCATAGGGGAGCTTTATGTGTTGTCTTTTGAGGAACCTCTCTTCTGTTTTCCACAATGGTTGAACAAGTTTACACTCCGCCCAACAGTGCAGTAGGGTTCCCTTTTGGCCACATCCCCTCCAGCATCTGTTGTTATTAGATTTCTTGATGATAGCCATTCTAACCGGGGTGAATCAGTTTTGCATAGGAAATGGGTCCCATTGTTGAAGGGCAGACACAAAATGATTAATCATGTAAGATGTTGTAGATTACCACCCCTTGGGCCACTACCTTTCCTGGGTCTTCTCTTGCTTTTGGTTTGGTAGCTGTGTTTGCTGCCTTCTGATTAGTATGTGCCTTGAGTCAGCCAACTTTATGCTACATTTGCTAATGGCTACCAAGCCTCTGTTATAAATTTTACTAATAAAAGTTGGAATTTTTGACAGTTGGCATTTAGAGACAGGAATACAAAGCTATCACCTTTCTTAAATTGGCCTTGGGCTATGAATAGTGGGTTCCATAAGTCTTGGAATGCATCATGTTTGAATTTCAGCACAAGCAGTAAGTGATGCTTCATGACTTTTGCCAAATGATTGTTTGTTGTGTGTCTCATGGAGTCATTGGCCTTTATTTAACCACTGCTCAGGAGAAAACCACATACTCTGCAATATAGGGGTTCATCTGGTGATCACCCTTGTAGAGAAGATGTCCTGGCATGCAACACTGAGCTCTACGTTCCAAAAGCTGATGGTTGACTAGGGTTGTGATTACTTCCACTACTGCTGCCTGTGCCTCTATCAGAAGGAACAATCATGGTGTCCAGGGCTTTGGGAGAATACTGCTATATACTGGATCTTGTGAAATGCAGCCCCACGAGCTTTACTCCATGACTATAAAAGTATCTGGAGAGACTGTTGCCCTGTTGAGTATCTATAAAATGGGCTGCAAGAGACTGGATTCAGTTGAATGTTTCAACTTAAAATATGATGAATTAATTCAAGCAATGTATGCTTAGGGTCTCTGAGTTCATTTTTTGTAACTGAAGAGTATAGGAAGGATCACTTTATATGATCCTTTGTCATATAGTTTCAGAAGTTTCTGTCCATAGTCAGCTGTGGCCTTGAGGTAAGGCAAATCATCAGGTATATGGAGCACCTGGTAGAAAGTTTGTAAAACTCCTGCTCAACAGAAAGAACCTGAGTGTGCTGGGTTCTCCTGTCATTCCAGTTACAACAGAGAAGCCTAAAACAGATGGATCACAGTCCAGGAATGTTGCCTGGATAGGAAGCCAGTCTTTATGTAAAAAATATCAGTACAAGAAAAGAACTGGAGTCATCAGTTAGCAGTAGAGCACTTGCCTAGTAAGCTCCAGGTCAAGCTCAACCCCAGAACTGCCAGAAAAAAAAAACAACTAACAAACAGGAAAACAACAAATAATACTGTTAATGGGAAAGTAATATGAACAGATGAAGCACAAATGGCCAATTAATATATGAAAAAAATACTACATTTGTACTCATCAGAGAAATGCAAATCTCACTACATTGAGATTCTATCACATTCCAGTGAGAAAGGCAAAAAATACTGATGACATTGTGGGGGATTGGGGTGAGAGGAGGCAGTAAAAGGGAAACTTCTTACACAATGAGTGGGGATGTAAATTAGTGTAGCCACTATAGAAGTGTAAATTGAGGTTCCTCAAAAACAGAATCAACATATGACTCAACTATACCACTGTTGGGCATATACCTAAAAGAATGTAAGTCTGCAAACAATAGAGATACCTGTGTTATATTCAAAAAAACCAAGCTGTAGAATCCGCCTAGGTAACAATAAACCAATGAATAGATAAAGGAACTGTAATATATATTCAAATATAATTGTATTCAGTCATAAAGAAAAATGAAATCTGTTTTTGCAGGAAAATGGTTGGAATTGGAGATGAATATATTAAGTAAACTAAGCCATGCTCAGAAAGATGAATATCACATTTTCTATTATATGTGGAATCCAGATTTAAAAGACAAAATGAAAACTCAGGTGGATTATTAGGAAAGAGGAAGTGGTACAGCTTAAAAGGATGAGGAAGACAAGGCAGGGGAATAGGGCAAGTAAACAGTATAAAATGTATTTGCATATAGAAATATATAACAGACACATGTATATACACATGTTTACATACATATATCCTAAAAGATAATAAAAAGCATTTTATTTTTATAAAACGTACACCAAGAATTTTTTAAAGGGATATAAGTGTTAGCTTTTGTGTTAAAACTTTGGTACTGCCCCAAATGTTTTTTTTTCTTAAGAGCTAAAAGTGCTGATGTCAGGGTGTCACATTTAGGGAAGGAAATGTAAAGTGGAAGCCAGAAAGTCAGAGAGATTTGCAGGTCTTAAAAATTGAAGTTGGAATGAGGGATGATAAGCCAAGGAAGGCTAGCAGCTTCTAGAAGCAGGAAACTATAAGGAAAGAGGTTTTCCATAAAAATCTCCCAAAAGAACAAACACTTTGAATATCTTGATTTTTAGTTCAGTGAAACTGATTTTAGACTTAGAACTACATGTTAACAGATTTGTGGAGGTTTCTAGCCACCAAGTGTGTGGTAATTTGTTATAGCAGCAATAGGAAATGAATACCAAAAAGCAGTCTGATCACATCTGAAAAGCCACAGGACTAGACTACTACTGGCTTCCTGCTGCAGACTTGATCAAGCACCACAATAACTTACACAACCAGTTCTAATTCAACGGAAGGAGAAATGTCACATTTCCATTGTCCCCCAATCAACAATTGGAACTGTAATGAAGTATCTCACTATCATTGCACTTTTTTCTCCCTTGTCTGAAGTGTGGCAAAGGCAACAAAAAACACCCCTGAGCCAGTCAGCTTTCTGGACTTTAGGTAGAAATTTTCCCCCTTGCTCTACTTTGAAGCACAATAAAAACTCAAACTATGCACCTTTCCCTTGCTAAAGCTGCCCTGTTCATGACCAGCTGCCCTCTTCTCCCAAAAGGTCTCAGCATGTCTGATCAGCTTTTCATGTCCAAGGGTAAGTTGTGGAGTTATCCATTCCATCATCCTAACCCATCCAAAGGGGGCCAGAGAACACAAGAGCATCTCAGCTGACCAAGTAAAATCCTGTGGCACATTGTTAGAAGCATTTTGTCAAATGATTTCTTTAAGAGGCTGGAAATTTACATTAAACTAAGCCAGGACTTTTAAGGTGTTTCAGTGTATCCTCTTAGGCTCCTTCCAAAGGGTTTTACCTTTGTCATGAAGATTTGAAGACTGGGAAGTACTATGCCAAGATAACTTGGTTTCAAATCCAGGATTGTATGATAATCAAGGAAGATCAGGATATCACACAGATGATGTCAAGGAGCCTGCTTCAGAAAAATTGGCCTAGATTTGTGGGGCACAAGGGCCATCTTGGATGATACTCAAAAATGATCCAACATAAACTTTACATGTCAAGTAGACAAACTTGGGGCTCAAAGTATTTTTAAGTTTAACATCCTAAAAGAAAATTAAAAATTTCCCCTTTTCCTGCCACATTTTCTGTAGCATCAAAATGAATAAAAAGTAGAAAAATTTCAAGTATGTGAGGAAATCTGTGTATGTTTGTGGGACTGTGATGGTGATGTGTGTGGATGTGTGTGTGTGTGTGTGTGTGTGTGTGTGTGTGTGTGTGTGTGTGTGTTTGTGAGAGAGAGAGAGCATGAGAGAGAGAGAGAGAACAGCAGGCTGTTAAAAGAGGAGAGAGAAAATTGGGCTTAAATAAAAATAAAAATGGTGAAATTTTATTGTAGGACATAAAGGTTCTGAACATACCAGCTAGGATGCCTTTTCCAAACTAAAAGTAAACATTTTCATAATACATTTTATATTCTTAAAGTCATTTGGTGGTATTTGCCTTTTTTGGAAGCTTGGTCGAAAGCGCAATTCATGTTAGAAATATAGATAGTAGAAAACCTGGAGGGAAATTTGGGCTCTACTGCACGACGCTGTCCCTGTCAAAGCCTGCATCTTCTTTAAACCTGGGGAACATGTCTGCAGGTGGTGCATGACAGACCCTTCCTACTTGTGGCGACTAAAAGAATCTAGACAAAGGGAATATATGTGTTCTCCCTGATCCCTAACAAACTTATCATTGCTTTAAAACATTCCTTCTGTCATGATCTTCATGACAGTCCTAACTGGAATGCAGATAAAGGAGAAATGAAGGCTGGATAGAAAATCCTTTCAAATTGCTCATCACTTGTGTTTGAGAAAACTTCTACTGACTTCTAGTGATCTTGAATCCTAAAGAGTCAAGTCTACTCACATGCACAGTTAATTCAATTTAAAATATACTTATTGAATGCCAGGTACCATGCTATGTTTGGAGAATGTCCAGATCACTAAGAAATGTTCACAATGTCAATGCTGTCATAAAGTAATGAAACAGAGGTGCAAATAGATGACCTTACACAATAGCATAAATTCTAGCATAGAGTGAACTATGCAGAGATTTATGAATAAAAAACTCTGAAACAAGTTATTATCCATCAATACAACTGACACCATAGGAAGTCTCAACCACACTAATTGCTTGGAAGAGAAAAGATTTTGTTATTACCCCAGTTTTTAATTGATGTATATAGATTCAATCTGACTCAACTTCTGGGTAGGATAAAATTCCATAAGCAAAAATATTTTTCAAATGCTCCACTTTTTCTGTTGGAACTTAGCATGCTTCATTTATTTCTCAGTAATTTCAGTTAATTGCTTATGGAATGTCTTGAAAAATAAAAACAACAGAGCTGAAGATCAAGCAAGTTGTCACCCCCTCCCCGTTTTTTCTAATTCCAGTGGAGAATGTGTACAATTTCCCAGAAAATCCATGCTAATAAGGAAGGACATTTTTCAGAATGTTTTCTTAGGCTTAGTCTATTGGAGATAACATTTAGTTGGACTGTTTTTGGGATTTCCTTTACATACAACTCTGGTAATTGAGATATGTTAGTCCTCCAAAGATCAGCTTCACTGTGGGTATGTTAACATAAGGACTCGCCAATTGGAAAGTCTATGTATTGATTGTATTGGCTTGTACATAGACTAATACCATTTGCATTGGGAATGAAATGAATGTAGTTTAACCAGAACAAAGAGTACACAGGTGCATCTCTGTTTTGTGACCAGTGATGAGTTTTTCATATATCCAGTCACTTGCTGCCAGTATTGTTTTTTATTGTGAAAACAATACTTATTTTTCCTTCTTTGCTTTTGTTATGTTTATTAAACCTGATATTCCTATAAGTAGGGATATTGATGCGGAAAAACTATTGGTTTGTTTGTTGAGAGAACATAAATTTCCAAAAAGAAAGCCTATGCATTTTTTTTATTAAAAATAGTGCTTTTACAACAGCAGCATAATCTGCAGATGGTGCAGCTGATATGGCTATTTAGTTGGTTGTTAAAGAGTTTATTCTACATTAAATTGACTCCTGAGGGCTGCATTTTTCAGTGCCTTTATGACCACCAACCTTTCTTATTGAGAAGGTCAATAGGCCTGATATGAAGTCCTGTAAATCATCAAGTCCTCACTCTTTCTGCAATATCTAATATATCTCAGACCCTATGCCTTAAAAATTATAAACCACAGCACATACTGTATATCAACCAAATAAATCAGCTGCTATAAATATAGGTTTTCTTTTGGTTCTGGACAGATTCATCCCAGTGCATTTTACATGCTTTAAATGCTTTTAGCTTCATAGGCAAGACCTCCTTTTCTATTTAAGTATCAGAGAGTTGAATACAGTCTATTTTCAATACTTCATATGCACAATTGACCAGACAGCACTCAAAATGGCTCCTGGAAATTGTAAAGAACAGAAATACAAGACAATAAATGTACTACTAACCACCATTTTGATGTGGATGATGACAAATGCTAAACATTTTTGGATTGTAGGAGAGGGGAAGATGAGAACTGTAAGAAATGGTATCCTGGCATTGAGTTTCTTTTTCCCCTGGATGTTTATATATGGTGTAAAGAATCCATACTCTCTTTTCTCTGGGTAGTGCCTGGACTATTCTGTCCTCATTTGCTAGAGAAACTGGTTATTCGTTGAAATCTTTTAACACAGTATCAGAATAAAATAGATGCTTGGAAAAAAAATATAGATGATGGGAATAGGAATGTAGCTCAGTGGTAAAATAAAAAACCTGGGATTCGATCCCCTGCACTAAAATGTGTGTGTGTGTGTGTGTGTGTGTGTGTGTTTGTGTGTGTTTGTGTGTGAATAAATTAATTATCAGCATTAACTCGTTCTTAGTTCTTTGCGATTTCTTTGTTCTCTTATTGATTGAATAGTTAAAAGAAATCCTATATCATTCTTATGGCATTGTAATTCCTATCCAAACTTTTTCCAAGATAGTGTGCTCTGAGTGACCTTCTTTTCTTTGCTTGAGTATTATAAATTCACTTTTAAAGCTAGAAACGTAGTAACTCTGCTTACTGGATGCAAATAAAGAAACTAGGAAACATCAGAATTGCATAGAATAGCTATAGATCTTCAGAAGGCAAGGACTGTGATCCTAATTCTACTATAGACTAAGTATACGCCTTTTCTTTGGATTAAATATGTCTTGCTCTGTCTCTTTATATATATATATATATATATATATATATATATATATATAGAGAGAGAGAGAGAGAGAGAGAGAGAGAGAGAGAGAGAGAGAGAGCGAGAGAGAGATACAGAGGTAGATATAGATAGATATCTATATTTATACAGATAGATATAGATATAGATATAGATAAAGATCTATCTGTATCTATCTATCTATATCTATCTATTTATCTATCTAACTATCAATCTATCTATCTATCTATCTATCTATCTATATCTATCTATCTATCTATCTATCTATCTATCTATATATATATATATATATATATAGAGAGAGAGAGAGAGAGAGAGAGAGAGAGAGAGAGAGTGCAAGGTATTTCACTTCTTTACAGTGACAATCAGAGCCTTACACTCTCACTTAGCTTTTTCCCCTAAGACTAGTACTCTACCACTTGAGCCATGTCTTCACTTCCAGCTTTTTGGTATTAATGGGACATAAGTGTCTTTTGGACTTTCTTGATGGAGCTGGTTAAGATCCTCAGATCTTAACCTCCTGAGTAGCTAGGATTAAAGATAGGAGCCACAGCATCCAGGTACATTAAATTTCTTAAACTTAGCTAATCCTACTTATTTTCAGATTCTATGTTTGTGAAGTTGCCCCTTTCTCAAATTTCTGTGTAACCTCTAAATTAATATCTATGGTGCTCTCATGGCTATTTGTGGACATAGGAGAGAGAAAACTATGATCTACCAGAAACATACATTTCTAGATGAGATTGAGCATGACGACACTCAGCCTTTTTGCTTGAGCTCTTATTCCACAAGCACCAGTTTTCTCAATGCCATAATTTTTGAATATTTCTTCTCTTTACCAGTGATTCCATGATTAAAATAGCCCCCCCAAGTGTAGTGCTGAAGTATTGTTTTGTGTCTCTAAAGATGTTACATGCCCCCTGAAAAAATGTGAGATTAGTTTAAGATGCACACGAGTTTTACTTGGTGGCAGATTAGTTTAATCTGCACAGTAGTTAATTAATCAACAATATTTATAAAGTAAGGTATTTCTAAACAGAAACACATACAACAAAGATGTATAGTATTGATTGACAAAAACATGAGCAGAGGCTCTCAGGAATGTAATCCTGAATTCCTAGGAGTGATTTTTTTCATGGAGACTTTATAGAACTGATCTACTGCCAACAAATTGGACTCTGTCATTGTGTTTTATTTTTACAGTACTTTATTAGCTCATCTCACAACTGTGAAGCATCACAACTAAATGAAGAAAACATAGGCATTCCGTGCATTTAAGTACAAAAACTTTGATAAACTAAAAGTCTTATACATGTTCAGAAAGGTGTAAGAACAAAAGTCAAGGAAGTGTTCAGCAGCGTTAGTCTGAAGCCTCAAGAAGCCAGATCTTTAAAGTTTCCCTACATGCGTAAAGAAGCCCCCATCTCTCCATAGCCCAGTGGCTACTTGCTTCCACCTTTTGAATCCCCTGTTTCTTCTTACCTATATAGAACCAACCTGGAACTGTACAAGGAAGAGATTCTGAAATATCAGTTCTCATATTCTCCCATTAGACGTTAAAAAAGGAGGTGGTGAATCTCTCTATACAAAGACTAATCTAGAAAAGGCAGTAGTAGTAGTAATGAGTAAAAAGAACATTATTGTTTTGCCACAGCAATAACAGAATATGGTGTGGCAGAAGGCAAGGTTCTGTTTTTTTTTTTTTTTTTAATGCTAGCTACCATCACAAATTCAGTGCTTCTTTATGGAGATTCTTCTCTAAACACAAGAATAGATCCTTCAGGGCACAGGTCAGGATTTGCAAGAGCCAAGCTAGTTCTCCTTCTACACTTTTATGGTGGTGTCTCATTTTCCATGGTCTCCAAACACAAGAAGGTGCCACAGAAGCTTCTTTGCTCAGACAGTAGAGTGAATTGACCCTTTGCTCCCTTCTTAGTGACAGTTGGGCCCCATTTCTGTCCTGAACATGATGCCTGTGGAGAGAATCAGCAAGGACCATTTGCTCTCCTGAGAGTAGTCAGGATATACCAAAGTATCTGCCTTGATCAATACTTTATTCCACATACTTATTTGAATTTAAAATGGAAGACATGTTAGGGTTAGTGATGATGGAGACACTAGAGAGGGAGGGTTATTGTGAGTGGATAAAGCTTTGGACTGAGAATGATCAGGGCTGTGTTCTAGTTTCAGCTTTGAAAACTAATGTTAAAAAACCCACATGTTTTAAAAACAGAAATTGAAGTCCTGAAAGATGTTCTCTGTGGGATTTTGAATATTGCTTCTGAAAGATCACTTAATCCCATGGTTTGACTGTAGTTTATAATTCTATACTTTTCTTAAAAAAATAAGAAAGCTTTAAGGAAAACTTCCTCAGAGAAAGTAAGCAGGGATGGGATTTCCCCCGCACACACCCACACAGCCTTTTGGTATTTGTAGTAAGCTTTTAGATTCTGGCATAAATGAAACTTTGTTCAAATTTTAATTTTAAAAATTTTTAATTATTTCCAAAATTGGTGAGTGACTAGAAATGGTTTCCCCTGAGATTTCCTCCCTTAATTTAAAACTGTTTCAGAATTTAGAAGGAGAGCTCTACATCACTTGTGTGTTAAAAGTTCAATATGTGTTCACACCAGGTGTGCAGCCATGAGAAGTGTTGAGTTGGGCCTCATTCTTCCCATCATTCAGATGAAGGGCCACTGATCCCAGTACTTTCTCTTACAGGTTCCTAACTGGCTTCCTCTCATGGCTGATTATGTTTTTTTTAAATAGTTATCATCTATATATACTTATGTAAAGCTCTGTTTTAGAAAGGCTTCAGCATAGCTGATGAAAAGCAGTCAATCTGATTTCCATACTTTTATAAGGAATGGTAAAAGCAGCCTAGGAAGTGTTGACTATTTATGGAAAACAAAAGCTCTAAATTCTTTGACTTTCCAGACTTATCCTTTAATAGAAACTAATGTTGGAAATAGAAGTCAGCCTGTTAGCTAGAAACAATTCAAGGATTGAATTCAATAAAAACTCTCCTGGGTTTCTACATGAACACTATTGAATTTGGCTGCAAATGAGCAAAAAGCACCTTCAGATATGTTTTCTTTATCCTTCCCCATTGTAGAGTCCTTGATTTAGTTTATTAGACAATAATGGATCTCCACTGACTTACCCAACTGGTATGTTTAAATACCTATTTCATTTAAAGATAGGTATTCAAATGCCTATTTCATTAAAAATATGTACAAAAAGAATATAACAGCTTGTTCAACCATCCTTCTTAATAGCTCCTTTGGAGTCTCTCTGTGCTCTCAGCTAAATCCAAACTTGCAGAATTTCATTACGAGAGAGTATTGAGTCAAGTCAATTACCTTGGAATTTGTGGTGGTCTGTCATGTTATAGTTTCACCCAAGGGAACTACAAAATGCATTCATTTAAATTTTGCTAAATCCACACAAGACTTATCTTGATTGAGGAAATTTCGGAAGTGGGATCTGATCTGTTCTTTACTTTCTTAAATTGAGGCAAAACATATGCATGTAATAAGAGAGTACACTCATGTTAAGTATATAGTTCAGTGATGTTCTACGTATGCAGACAACCATAACAATCACTCTGATGAAGATAGAGAGCCTTTCTAGCACCCCACAAGGTTTCCTGTGCTTTTAATCCTGTCAATACTCCCACCCCAGAGGTAAGGAATATAGGTAGAAGAATGACTTCTATCATGTTTGATTAGGTTCCTTTTGCCTGATCTTCAGCTTCATATAAATAGATCCTCTGCTATAGGCCCTGTGGCTTTCTCCCTCTCTCAGTATAAAATCTGTGAGATTCATCCACAGTATTTCATATAGCAGCTTCTTTCCTTTTATTTCTGTTTAGTATCCTAGTATATGAATATATGAGAACCCGTCTACCCAGGCCCTCGTTATAGGAGTTTTAGATAGTTTCCAGGAGGAGTTATTGTGAATTAAGGTTGCTATATGCACACTCTTCCCTTGAATGAAGGCTTGAGTGTAGAAAGCTAAGGCAGGCACAGTGTTAGATTTCCAAATAGTGCCAGCTTTCTAGTGTAATGCTCTAGTAAACTGACTGTAAGAGAGTTCAAATTGTTCCTCACTCTCACCAACATTTGGTATTGCCAATCCCTTTTGGTAAGTATAGCGAGCATGGTGAGGAATTGTGGTTTAACTCTGAATTTCTTTCAGGAAATATTTCCCTGGTAAGAATGTTCTTTAGTTTATCTCCATATCCATTGGCCATTTTAGCATCGTGTGTGTGTGTGTGTGTGTGTGTGTGTGTGTGTGTGTGTGTGTGTGTGTCTGTGTTGTTGTTGTTGTTGTTGTTGTTGTTGTTGCTGTTTTGTCAGTTGTGGGGCTTTGAACACTGTCTCAGGGCCTGAACTTTTTTGCACTAGACTAGTGCTCCATTTACAGTTTTTGAGTGGTTATTGAAGGTAGGTTCTCATGGGGACTTTTCTGCCTGGGCTGGCTTTGTACCACAATCCTCAGATCTCAGTCTCATGAATAGTTAGGATTATAGATGTGAGCCACCATCACCTGGCTTTTTAGAATCTTAAATATTTTTATTGTTTTTATGGTGATGTACAGAGGAGTTAACAGTTACCTAAGTCAGGTAGAGTACAACTCTATTTGGACAGTGTCTTACCCCTTAGCGTGTGTGTGTGTGTGTGTGTGTGTGTGTGTGTGTGTGTGTGTGTGTGTGTGTGTGTGTGTGTGTGTGTGTGTGTGTCTGTGTTTTATCGGTCCTGGGGCTTGAACTTTGGGCCTGGCTGCTTGTTCCTTAGCTCTTCAGCTCAAGGCAAGTGCTTTACCACTTGAGCCACAGTGCCACTTCTGGTTTTCTGGTGTTTTTATTGAAGATAAAAGTCTCATGGACTTTCCTGCCTAGGCTAGCTTTGAACCATGATCCTGAGATCTCAGTCTCCTAAGTAGCTGGGATTATAGGCCTGAGCAACCAGTGCCCAGCCAGAATTTTTTTTTAAGTTATTAAAGAAAACCAAAGTCTTTTCCTCATCAGGCAAAGGAATACTAAACATTAAAAGTTTTCAGAGCAGGTAGGAGAAATATATTTGACATAAAAATATTTACTCAGCCAGGCACCAGTGGCTCACATCTGTAATCCTAGCTACTTAGGAGGCTGAGATCTGAGGATAGTGGTTCAGAGCCATCCCAGGCAAGAAAGTCTGTGAGACTCTTATCTCCAATTAACCACCAAAAAGCTAGATGGGGTGCTATCGCTTAAGTGGTAGACTGTTAACCTTCAGCAAAATAGCTCAGGGACAGGACTCAGGCCCTGAGTTCAAACCCCAAGAGTGGCACAAGAAAAATATATCTTACGTATGTATGTATTACAAATAAATTTTTATAGTCCATATGGCCTATCTTTTTTATAGTTTTAATGATACCTTTTGACAATGTTAAGTTCTTTAATGAAATGAAATGTATAATTTTCTTTTCATGCTAGTGCTTTTGGCACTATGGTAATGTACACACAGGACCTCACACTCAGCCTGCTCTGCTGGTGATCTATCACTTCTGCCACACCCGCAGTCAAGCTTGTGTTGCTTATTATGGACATACTCTTACATGCTTTTCTTCCCAGGCTGACCTTGAACTAGGATCCTCTGAAGATTAGCCTCCTGAATAGGGTCATAAACATGAGCCAGCTGTGCTCTGTTTAGGGATGTTTTTTGTGGCCTATTTTCAGAAATCCTTGCTTATTATAAAATGGATTTTTTTTGGTTTGGCTCCATGGATATTTTGCAAATTTCATTCATGACAATAGCAACCAAGTGGCTAATTCATAAAGCCCTATTGGAGGAATTAATTCCTTGATTTATTTAAGAGGCAGGAGATTATTTTTGTATTCTCTTTTTTAAAATTTTATTTTTGTTGTTGTTGTTGGTTATGGGGCTTGAACTCAGGACCTGGGTGCTGTCCCTGAGCTCTTTTGCTCAAGGTTAGTGTTCTACCACTTTGAACCACAGCTCCATTTCTGGTTTTCTGGTGATTAATTGGATATGAGTGTCTTTGTGATCCTCAGTCTTAGCCTCTAGAATAGGTAGAATTACAGGCATGAGCCTCCAGCACCCAAAATTATTTTTACTTTTTAAGTAATTTTACAAAGGGATTTCAACTCTATATGTCAATTTATGAGTACAGCACATCTGATCACTGTCACCACTGAGGAAGGGTATTTTTATAAGGACAATGACAGTTGCTGTAAATTGTTCATTTCCACAAGGGGTATAGTGATTACATTCATTGCTGACCATACACATTTATACACTATGAACTAATATATTTAGTTTTTGACCTTCAAAGCTAAGTGGACTTTTTTTGTTACCCTGATATGAATACTAAAAATATTTCAGAATGTATGGATTGAGAGAGGAAGGAAAAATACATCCATCGTTAGTTGTAAGAAAGATGGTTAAGAAAGTTTTAAAACCAAAGAGGATTTCAGAGTGCTCCAATGAACTTCTTGTTGAGAATATAAATTAAAGGTATACACTTACCTAATTCCCCTCAATATGTGACCAATTGAATAGACTTGGATCATACATTAGAAGGCTATCTCCAACTTTCAGAGGATAGGAAAAAGTGGAGTTCATAAACAACAGTCCTTTCCTTTCTGAAAATAGGAATATCTGAGGACCAGTTAGGGCTTGGCTTAGATGTGGCCAACAATGGGGCTTTGACAACAATACTTCTGGATCTTGACTTCATGAATTCTGGGCCACTTGTCTCCAAGTCATTATTAAATAACAAACCATGGAGTTAAGCTGGCTCTACTTATCATCTGTACTTTGCAGTTTCCATTTGCCTTTGCAGATGGATTCTCCATCCTTCCTTCTCATTGTTTCTTGCCATGGGAGGCTGACCCATGTGCATCCTGGCTCTCTCCTGCCCTTTTTCTTCGGTTTGGCCAATGGGCAACACTATGAGGAAATCCGAGGGAAGAAAGATGATGAAAATAAAGGTAAATATTCTTTTCTTCAGATCGCTGAAGTTGGCTGTATCTGTGTGTTAAGTTCACAGCCCCTCAGGCAATCCTTTCCACATAGCATGACTCTGGGTTTTGCAAAGTCCTCTTTCTCCTTAAAGCACAGGATGCCTACAGTCTCCTCTAGCCATGTGTCTTGCAGCACTAAATTATACATGACCCTTCATACTGTCTTTATAAGTCCTTATTCATAGTTCTGTTATTAAACATTTGCATTGACGGCTAATTTATGAGAGAAGAAATTAAAGCAGTAAATTATTTTATTGAATTGGTTAAGGTTACACAGGTTACACTTTACACTGTTCTCCCAAGAAAACCCATGGTGTGAATCACAGGAACTCTGCCAGAGCATTAGGAGGAGGATGGATGAACAGCCAGAGCAAAGAGGATTTAGAGCAGTGGAGATATTATGCATAATACTCTCATAGCAGATGCATGCCATCATATCCTTGTCCAAAAACTGTATAATATACAATATCAGGAATGAACCTTTCTCTGGAGGATAGTTTTGTGGTAGATTATTACCTTCCCAGGTAGGAGAGTCCCCGGGCTTGATCCCAATCACAGAAAAATAGATTGCTTTTTAAGAATAGAGTAAAATGTGGATATTAGATGATAATAATGTGTCAGTATAGATTCATCAATTGTTCAATCCCCAGGATGAGTACAAAAAATATATTCCAACGTTGCCTAAAAAATGTTAAATACCACTGATTCTTAGCAATAAGTAGTTTGAATAATGAGAGTTAAACAGTTGATAAAACATGCACACCTCCCCACCTTGCATTTTGTTCTATTTGCCACTGTAGTAAGGTTATCTCTAGATTTGCTATCTTTATAAGTGCTCTATAAACATATGTTGAGTGAGTGATACTGATCCATTCAGTAAAAGAATGGCACTGCAATGAATTGCAAGTTACTGTATCATATATCATTAAAAATAAAAGTCCCATATATATGACACCTAAAAAATATGTTAAAAATTACTTCAATTAGGAAAGAAAGGGGGGTTGGGGGAAGGGTATGTGAGAGAAAAATGAAGGAGGGGGTAACAAGTTCAACAAGATATGTACTCACTATCTTATTTATGTAATTGTAACCTTTCTGTACATCACCTTGACAATAAAATTAAAAATTAAAAAATAGGAAAGAAAAATGTGAATCACCCAAATGATCAAATCTTTTATTTTTTTCTATCTTTTCTAGACTTTGTCTTTTTTTGTACAGTCTTTTAAAACTTACAGTTAAAGGTGTATGAGAGTTTTCTTTCTCTTAAGCTTGAAAATAGTGTATAAGATCCATTACCATTGTTAAATAGCCTAGTTACAGTTTTTAATAAACGCATAAAATTTTATAAAATCTTTAATAAACCACATAATAGAAAATGATTGCTCTTTGCCCTAATGTCTGGCATTTAGGTTTTTTTCTGTGTTTTACTATTAGGACTATAACCTAAATGAATTGTTTCGTGACATTCCTGTGTAAAAAAGGTCACATTTCTTTATTTTCCTAAATCAAATTAAATCTAGCTAGGGCTCCCACCTGTGAAGGTTAATGAGAAATCCAATTCCAGGTGTTTTTGAAACAGCTTCTACCTCTTCTATCAGTTTTATGAGAAACCCGGGGTTTATATTATTCAAAATTTGGGGAAGGACTCCTTATCCTCAGCTAGTGTTTGTGCTTTGACTTTTACCTTAACAAAGCAAAGCGTCCTTGTTGTCTTCTACTTATAGTTGTTCCACTTGGTAGCAGGGATATCTGTTTGCAGAAGCCCTACCTATTTGTGGAAGCAGTTTCTTTTTTTGGTTGGCCTGGGGCTTGAACTCAGGGCCTCCCATTTGTTGCGTGGCTTTTCTAGTCTAGGCTGGTGCTGTTACTCCACCCACATCTTTTCTTCTAGCTTTTTGCGGGGTATTTGGAGAAAAGAGTCCCTCAGACTTTTCTGCCCCATTTGGCTTTGAATCCTGATCCCCAGCTCTCAGCCCCAGAGTAGCTAGGATTACAGGCCACCAGCACCCAGCCTGCTGGAGCTGCCACCACCTCCCTTCTGCTTCCCTCAAAGGTGGTATCTGCTTCTAAGAGACTATTTTCAACCTCATGCATTGTTTACTCACTTGGAGCTTCAACTCAGTCATGTAGTTTTGTTCTGACTTCTTCTCAGAGCCTTCTGGGATCAAGTCCTTCCAGCAACTCATTTTCTCTCAGACAATTAAAATTTCTTTTTCTGCAATTCAAATCTTTCAACCCAAGGCTTCAGTGGAGGTTTGTTTTCCTTAGAGAAATGAAGAGTTCAACCCCTAGAACTTCATCCTATGCAGAGTTTAGAACTTACAATACAGAGACATGCCCTTTATGTAAAGCTCAGGATAGAAATTCAGGAATTCTACGTCCTGCAAATATTCATACTTTAATTCATTGTCTCATGCTTAGAACTCAGTTCATTGTTCTGCCATGTAATGATGCTGCAATAACACGAAACATGCCACTTTTCCCTCAAGCAGTTTGATCATTGATTCAATTTTCATAAGTGCGTTAGTAGTCAATCCGAAAGTTAAAAGGTAACAAAAGGATCCAAAGAGATGAACCACAGATAAGGGAATTGTCACTTCAGTTAATGGCACAAGGAAAAAAAATGGAAATCCTACTGGAGAGAAGAACAAAACATGACACTTATATTATTCAAGATAATTGGGAAAGGACTCACCCTCAGCTCTGACTATCCATTAAGTTACAAAGACACATTGTGTTTTATGATCCACCAAAGAGCAACAGTCACATTATCATGAAGACATCAGAGAACTGCCAAGAGAGCAAGTTAAATCAGGATAGACTCAAGAAAGAATTGAGACCTGAGTAGTGAGTTCCAAGTTTGGACTGCTTTCCCTTAACAGTGAGAGGTTGCTTTTTGTATAGAAGAGAAACACATCTTAAGCCAAATGCTAGTGGCTCATGCCTGGAATCCTAGTTATTCAGGAGGCTCAGATTTGAGGACTGTAATTCAAAATCAGCCACAAAAAATGCTGAAGTGGAGCTTTGGTTCAAGTGGTAGAGCATTAGCTTTAAATAAACAATAGCTTAGGAACAATGATCATGCTCAGACCCTTAGTACACACACACACACACACACACACACACACACACACACACACACACACACACAGAAACTGAAATATGAGGATCATGGTTCCAAGCCAGCCCAGGCAGTAAAGTCTATTCACTCTTACCTCTTAGTTAACCACCAAAAAGCTGGAGGTCTGGCTCAAGTGATAGAGTACCAGTCTTGAATTCTCTGAAAGACAGTACTCAGGTCCTGAGTTCAAGCCATAGTATTGGCAAGAAACACGAGTCTTAGAGCCTGACTATTGCTCTGGATAGCCAGAAAAGTAATAGAAATTTAAATTCAGATGTGGGAAGATGCCTGGAAATCCCTGGCTTTGAGCTCACAGCTCTTAAAGCTACAATTTAAATCAGAAGCAGACAGTCTTTGAAAGACTGAATTACTGCAAATAGTTTTTGTTTGGGGGTAAAAGAATGTCAAGTTCTTCAAAACAATTGATAGAAGTCGCATGCATTCTCTGTAGAGAAAGATAATGGGATGTTCTCTTCCTCCTCCCCAACCTCCTCCTCCTCTTCTTATTTTGTGTTGGTACTGGGGCTTGAACTCAGAGCCTAGATGCTATCCCTTCACTTGTTTTGCTCATGGATGGTGCTCCACCACTTCAGTTGCAGCTTGACCTTTGGCTTTCTTGGTGATTAATTGGAAGTAAGAATTTCATAGACTTTGATGCTTGTGCTGGTTTTGAACTGTGATCTTCATATTTCAGTCTCCTGTGTAGGATTACAGATGTGAGCCATTTGCACTGAGTTGTAATCTTTAAAACAGATTAGAAAAAAAAATATCTGGTAGATAGTAGGAAAAATCAGCCTGCCAGGTAACAGTACAGCATGAAAGAAGGGAAATAACAAAATGTTGAAATAAGGATACAGCATGACCCATTGTAACAATAAGATGTACAAAACACTATGTTGAAAATGAACTTTACAACTTTTCAGCTGGGGAGGCAGGAGTTGGGGAAGTGGGGAGGAAAGGGATGGTAGGGGAAAAACAAAGGAGCAGGTAAAAATGCTCAGTAGGAAATAGACTTACTACCTTGCTCATGTAACTGTAACCCCTCTGTACAGTATCTTTACAATAAATATATGTATTTAAAAATTTAATAAACAACAAAGCTAGTTAAATAGGGCCTTTCAGTATTGAAGGAAAGTTTTTAAATATTTAAAAATATATACTTAAAATTAGTGACAAAATATGTATTTTTTCCTCCAGAGAATTGGAAATTTAAGTAAAGGACAAAGAACAAAACTCATGGAGAATAATTGGGGAACATATCATTATGCTTATTGAAGAGGAACATATTTCTTTAGCAATATAATATTTGGGCACAAAAATTTTCCAGCAATGAAGATTGATAAGCCAACAAAATTCAAATTAAGAATTAAAAAAATACAACTAAGCATGTAAAGTCACACACACACACACACACACACACACACACACACACGAGTGAGAGAAGATATTTCCCAAACATAAAATTAACAGAGGAGTCCCACATATAAAATATACAAATAATTACATATTAATGAAGATAGATCCTGAACAGAAAATGGGGAAATAGAGTCATGTTACTGTCCTTTGACTGTGATGTCATGCGAAGGTCCATGGCTTGGTCTTCAGCCGCTGATATTGAGAAGTGATAGAAATCTTTAAGATATGGACTACAGGTGGGAGGTTTAGGTCCTTGAAGTTGTGCACTCAAATGGGAGAATGGGAATCTTAACTCCTGTCTATCTCTCTCTTTGTTTCCTGGCAGCCCAAGTTGAGTAATGTGACCCATGTCATCATGGTCTGCTTTGCCACAGGCCCCAAAACAATGGAACCAGCTGGCCATGGATTGACACCTGGAATTGTGAGCCAGTATGAGTTTTTGCTTTTATCTTCTATCTTTATCTATCTCATATATGTATTTAACAAGAACGCTAGCATACATCATTCAAGTAAATATTTAAATGACAATATGATTCTGGGTGTGATGGTTCCTGACTGTAATCCCAGCACTTGGGAGTTGCAGAGTGGGCTTAACGAAACCCTAGTTAACAACAACAGAAAACAAAAACTCCAAGCAGCAGCAACAACAAACCTCAACACCATTGTGAGACATATGAAAAGGTGTTCAACCTCACTAATCACCAGACAAAAAAGCAAATCAAATGACAAAATAATATCAATTCAGACCCCACAGGATGACGATAATGGCAAAGACTGACACTACTGAGGGTTGGTAAGGATATAGAATTTGGGGGAACACTCATATTTTTGGTGAAGTGTAATTTTATCTTATCCATAATGGACAAACACTTAAAAATGATCTAGTGAGGTGAAAGCTCTTGGTGTATTATGTGATGTGTGGGGAGCTGAGGCAGCGGTGTGTGAGGTCAACTTCCAGCAGCTAAGGTAAACCTGATTCTTCAAGGAACTGTGTCAAATCAAAGCACTATTAGCCAGTTTCAAAAGGCATGAGAGCAGCAGAATTAACTCATGGAATATGCTTGGAACACATACTCCAGCTTTCTCCTAGGCTGCTTTTGGAAGGACCATTACTGATTGATTTGGAAAAAAAAAAAGAATTCTGGGAGCCAGTTACTAAATTGTTGATAGCCAGTTTTTATTTTTATTTTATTTATATTTTTGTAGTAAAAATGTTGGCAGGAAAGTATATTAGGGAAATAATACACTTTCCATAGAACTGAATGGTGAGAACAATTTCTAATAAAGTAAAAGTATTACAACAATATAGAGACATTCTTATTTTATGCCAATCCTGGGGCTTGAACTCAGGACCTGGGCACTGTCTATGAGTTTAATCTGACTTCTACTCAAAACAAACTTAGCAGATATACCCAGTGTCCTAAAACTGCTATTTATATCAACCATCTGAGAAACTTCCCCCAAAGACTATTTTATTTCATCAATACAATTCTCTACCAGCAAAATCCTCCTAATAATCCACCAACCATTAAATCAAAGATTGTTTAGGGCAGCTAAGTATGCAGAACTGTATTCCACTTGTGAATAAATACACCTGGTCCAATAACAACTTGTTAATATTAGATCTTCCTTCATACCCATGGAAAACACATTTGTGCTCTCCTGATTTAAACACTCTTAATTGTGGTACTTTTGGAGAAAGGTCTTTCTTTTTTTTTTCCTCAAGCTATCCTATTTCATTCTTTTACAGTAGATATTTTCCAGTCTCAACAATATTGATATTGTGTGCCTTTGTTGTGTGTATAGTGGGAGCTTGGGGATGAGGTCTCTTACATTATGAGGACATTTAGCAGTATCTGTAGCTTCTAAGTGCCAGATGTCAGAGGCACCCTCTGAGTTGTGACAACCAAAAATGTCTCTAGGTGGTGCCTAGAGAACAAAAAGTCATCCTACTGAGAACTACTACTCTATAAGCAGTTTATACTTCTTTTTTGTGGGGGAGGGTTCTAGTCGTAGGGCTTGAACTCTGGGCCTGGGTGCTGTCCCTCAGCTCTTCAGCTCAAGGCTAGCACTCTACCATTTGAGCCACAGTGCCACTTCCGGCTTTTTTCTTTTTGCTTATGTGGTGCTGAGGAATTGAACCTAGGGCCTCATGCATGCAAGGCAAGTGTTCTACCACTGAGCCACCTTTCCAGGCCCAGTTTATACCTCTTTGCTACCTGTTTTTCTTTCTTCCTTTACCAGTAGAGAAAAATAATAAATTATTTACCTCTTCACAATATATAAAAGGAAAGGTTTCTTTTCAGATCTTAAATATTTTTAAATATTAACAATTAGGCTGAGGCTGAGATCTGAAGATATTGGCTCAAAGTCAGACCAGAAAGAAAAGTCCAGAAGACCCTATCTCCAATTATTTAGAAAAATGTTAGACTGGAGGTATACATGAAGTGGCAGGTGTCGTGAATGAAAAAACTAAACAAGAGCCCAAGACCCTGAGTTTAAGCCAAGGCTCTCGCTAAATAAATAAATGTATAAATAAATAAAAAATGGGTGAAGAAGAATTAATGAATAATTCTTGAATTGTTGAGCCATTTAAAAAAGATAGGTCACTAAATAAACTGTATTTTGACTGAGAAATAAAATGTTTTAAATTAAAACATAAAATATGGTTAAGAATACCATTTTACCAGTAAAGCCCATTAGTAACTTAGTAAACTATTTGAGGTGATTAAAAATATATCAAAAGTGAAAAGACAGAAACACTACATTAGACATTAAACATCCATATTGTGTAATAACAAAATAAAAAATACTTTAAAAATATGGCTTGATACAGAGATATATATAGTAGAATAAGTGTATTGTCTACAGTATAGTATATCCTAGAAGCTCTCCTATATGAAGTTATCATAATGGAAGTTAGTGAGTTAATAAAAATGTTAACTCAAAATATTTGAAATTTTTCCACTTTACTTTAAAGTAGTTGGATAGTTATGTGGCAGTCTTTCAATATAGAAACACCTCCTTTATCTTGAGTATTAATTAGTCTCCATACATGCTTTCTTAAGAAATAATGTCCATCATGAATCTTCAACTATGTTTGTGTATGTATGCATGTGTGTGTTTATGTGTGTGCATGTGTTTGAACTCTGGTCTTCAGGCTTGCTTGACAAGGGCTTTCACCACTGAGCCACACCTCCAGCCCTGACTGTTGCTTGTTGCTTTTGAGATAGAATCTCAAAAACATGGCCAAGACATGCATCTGAATGTTCACATGTTAGTCTTGGTAGATAACAGATAGATGTGTGCCATCACATCCAGCTCTTCATTGAGAAGGGATCTCACAAACTTTCTGCCAGCCTGGCCTTGAACCACAATCCCGTCAATCTCAGCTCTCCATGTAGTTAGGTACCTAACCTGGCTGTGGCTATTATCTTCTTTTTGGGGGAAGGCGGGACCAATATTGAGGCTTGAACTCAGGGCCTCACAATCCTCCTTGGCTTTTTGTTCAAAGCTGGTGCTCTACCACTTGAGCCATACCTCATTCCCTCAGGGTATATTTTAATAAGTAAAAATCTTGATTGACTCTGAGAGCAGAATTCTCCAATGTTTATGGTGTCTTTCAATATGCTATAATTATCTAGCCAACTCAGTTCAACTGCATCTTTCACTTAGTAAATCATTTTTATTCTACTTCCAGAGACTTCAGGTCACTTTATTAAAACAGAAATATCTCTCTGCACACTCAAGTTCCACTATTTTAAGTCTATTTTAAGTAATGTGAAGTTAAACAATTTTATGTAAAACAAAACAAAACAACAACAAAAACTAGCTGGGTATCAGTGGCTCACACCTGCAATTCTAGCTACTGAGGAGGCTGAGATATGAGGATTGTAGTTCAAAGCCAGCCCAGACAGGAAAGTCTCTGAGACTCTTATCTCCAATTAACCACTAGAAAACCGGAAGTGGCACTGTGGCTCAAGTAGCAGAGTAGTACCCTTGAAGGGAAAAGTTCAGGGACAGTGCCCAGGCCCAGATTTCAAGCCCCATGACTGGCAATACAAAAACAATTTCAGCCAGGCGCCAGTGGCACCCGCATGAAATCCTAGCTCTACAGGAGTCTGAGATCTGAGGATCATAGTTCAAAGCCAGACCAGACTGAAAAGTCCATCAGACTCTCATCTCCAACTAGCTATCAAAAAGCTGGAAGCAGCATTGTGGCTTAAAGTGGTAGAGATTAGCCTCCAGCATAAAAGCCCAAGGGACAGACCCAGACCCTGCGTTCAAGACCCAGGATCATCACAAAATAAAACAAGAAAATAAACAAATAAAAAAGAGCAATTTCAAACAAAACAAACAAATATAGGCCAAGCATGACTAAGTCCTGATGAATATAACAAACACATTTCTTATAAAAGTGTACAATTAAACCTTTTTTCTATAAGTACCATGGTTTTAGTGTCATCTTTGTCAAATCTAGTCACAAATCTTTTCTCTTATGTTATCTTCTATATATCTTTTATGTAGATCTACTATACATTTTTAGTTCTTTTTTTCTTTATTTCCAGCTTTATGGTGGTTCATTGGAGTTAAGAATCTCATAGAATTTTTGGCCAAGGCTGGCTTTGAACCTCAGTCCTCATATCTCAGCTTCAAGTGTATCTAGGATTACAATCATAAACCATTGGAGCCCAGCTAGTTGTTTTTTTTTTTAGTTCATTTTTTAGTTTTTTTTTTGTGTTTTTTTTTTTGGGGGGGGGTCCAGTCCTGGGGCCTGAATTCTGGGCCTGGGTGCTGTCCCTCAGCTCTTCAGTTCAAGGCTAGCGCTCTACCACTTTAGCCACAGTGCCACTTCTGGCTTTTTTCTTTTTGCTTATGTGGTGCTGAGGAATCGAACCCAGGGCCTCAGGCATGCAAGGCAAGCGCTCTACCACTGAGCCACCTTCCCAGCCCATCGTTCATTTTTTTTAATATTGTACAAGTAACAAATGGAATTTCTGCTACTCAAAGTATATTGTTAGCAACATGAAAAGACAAACTATGGACATGGTAACATTTGTACAAATAGATACAAATAAATATAATATGGCATACCAAGAGATAAACATGTCTGTGGTAAAGATGGTAGCATCCTTTAAATTCTATTCTTTCTTCCATTAGAATTCTCCTACCCTGGGAACAGTCAAAAACCACATTTCTCAGCCCCCTTTCAAAGAGAGGAAACTAGTTATAAGTTCTCATAGAAGTCTGTTCTGGAATCATGTTCCAACTTCTCCACTTACACTAACAACACCATATATATGCTCTTGCTCCAAGGCACTTGGAACACAGGTAGTCCATAATGCAGACTGAACCATGAGACTAGAACAGAAGACGGCAGAAAACAAAGGGGGAAATAACTAAAATGCCTGATGGCTGAGAGCAGGAATGCGCAGGAAATGTTATAACCTAAGGAAATTACTGTAGAATAAAAAGCATCACTAAATTCATAGAGTGTGCAAATGATAAAGGGGTGACATTAATCAAAACTCATTGTATTCTTAAACTGCTTTATTGAATGGCAACTCCTTTGTACAAGTAATTAAATAAAAATATTTTAAAAATGAAAACTGTAGAAAAATATGTAGATGATTAATATACCATCAAGTGGATACACATCCAAACAAACACACCCATACTTAGTCCAGAAAGACCTTCCAGAATACCTCCACATGCTCCATAGCAAAAGCATTGTACCCTGCCAACATCTCCTAACAAAATGTGTCACTACTCTATTGACTGAGCTGTGTCCACTGTCATGACTGCCTTTGAAGTTTTACTGTCTAGGCAAGTGCCAATGGCTTACACTTATAAGCCTACTTTCTTGGGAGGCTAGGAATAGGAGGATCATAGTTCAAGGCAATCCCAGGAAAAAATCCCTTTCACAACCTATAGCTGGGCAGTGGTATGTACCTGCCATCTTACACAACACAGGAAAGTGAGTTTGGAAAATATCAGTTCCAGGCCAGCCAGGGCAGAAAAGTTCTTCAGACTCCATCTCTATACAGGTTAGTCAGACATGATAGTATGTATCTGTGATGCCACCAATGATGGGAAACTTAAGTAGATGGATAGCCACTCAGCTGTATGCCTAAGCTGGAAGAGAGCCAGAACTTAAAAGAAAGAACCCTGTGTTTAGCTCATATTTCAGAGGCCTCAGTCCATCCTGACAGGGAGAACACATCAGAGCAAAGCAACTTGCAGCCAGAAAGCAAAGAAAGAAAGGGACTAGGACAAGACATAGCCTCAAGGACGTGCTCCCAGTGACTTATTTCTCCAGCCTAGACCCACCTCCATTTCCTCCCCAGAGAGTGCGACCAGCTGAGGACCAAGCCTTCAATACATCAGCCTAGTAATGGGGTCATTTCATATTCAGACTGTGATATCTCACCATTTGCTTCCAAAAGTTCATGTCCATCTCATAATGCAAACTGCATTTGTCCATCTCTACAGGTTCCCCAAGTTTTAATAGTTCCAACATTATTCAAAAGCCAATTTCAAAGTCTCCTCTAAGACTCAAGAAAAACGCTGTTCCCTGAACCCCTAAGAAATCAACAAACTACATACTGCCAACATACAATGGCACAAAGTAAATATATTTCCAAAAAGGAGGAATGAGGGGGTTAGAGGTGTGGCTCCAATGGTAGAGCACCAGCCTGTGATCACAAAGGGCCAGGTCCTGAGTTCAAGTCTAGTACCAGGAAGAATAAAGTACCCAAAAGGAAAGAATTGGTCTCCAGAAAGAAGGTATGGAACAAAACAAGACTTAAATCCAGGAAGATAAGCATTAAATGCTGTAGCTGATGTCAGCATCTAGGGGATACTGTGGCATCAGAAGTTTTCTTGGGAAACCCTGTCCTGGTGGACTTGTCATTTGCTGCCTACCTAGCCTCACTCTTGGTCTGACTGTGCTCATGTTCCTTGGCATCTACAACTTCCTATCCACTGACTTGCCACTGTTTCACACATCATCTTCTGAAGGGCTAATGCAGAGACTCAGAACCTATTACACACTGCTTAGCTTCCCAGGCCTTGCCTTGAAGACTGGGTAGAAGCATCCATAAGACCATAATTTCAGCTTTTTGCATGCCTGCAAAACCAGTGCAAAAAGGTTCAAACTTTTCAGTTCTGCATTTTACTCCCCAATTCTGTGAACTAGGCTAAAAGCAGGCAGTTATGCCATATGACAGTCTGAATGCTAAGATGCCTTGAAATAGTCTTTATCAGAATAATTAGTCCTGTTCCTTTAAGTTCAACCTCCACAAAGTCTCAGAGCAATGACAAAACACAGACCAGTTGTGTTGGTTATTGCTGTGATTATCTGAAGGTCTAGTTAGTTCTCTGGAGTCCTGCTCCATTCCTCCTTCCCCTAAAGTACCCCAAAGTCTGCCCTTCGGGAGGGATAGGAAAATGTACTTTTTTTTACATGATGTTTGATGTGGGTGGGGCTTGAACTCAAGGACTGGCCCTCTTGCTTGGCTGGGGTTGAGCCACCTCTAGACAAGGAGGTGAGCCTCTGGCACTTGATGAATAAAATCGCATCTCACCCCCACCTGCAGAGAAGTGTGGTGGGCATGCAGGGGAGTGTGCTGGGTGTGCAGGGAAGAGTGGTAGGTGCACAGGGATATGTGGTAGACGCGCAGGGAAGTGTGGTGGGTGCGCAGGGAAGTGTGCTGGGTGTGCAGAGAAGTGTGGTGCGCTTGTAGGGAAGTGTGGTGGGCGCAGAGGGATGTGTGGTGGGTGAGCAGGGAAGTGTGGTAGGGGTGCCCACGTGCCCACCTGGCAGATATGTGTGGCCACTTCTCCAGATGCAGAGGCTGCTGTTTCCTGGGCAGGCAGGACAGGATGCAGGCTGGAGAAGGCTCTGTCTTGAAGTGGCAGTCTCCAGGATTCCAGTCCCTTTTCACGGGAGGATTGAAGAATCTGATAGAATTATTTGTGAAAGAGAATCAAGAGCTGAGAACAGCAAGAGGAGCGGTGAGGGAGCTGCCGAATTGGGGTGAAACTTCAAGATGTCGATTTTGCCACCAAAACACAAATGAGGGAGATGTTTCTGTCAGGTGGCATTCGGATGACCAACAAAGGAGAGAAGCAGGGAACCATCATGGCTATGCTTCGTGAAGGCAATTTTGAAATTACCACACTGAGGATAGATGTCACAAATGACGGAAGACATGCCTAGGTAGAATTCACAGCTGCCCGGCAGAAGGATGTCGAAAATAGAGACCTCACTATAAACTCCATGTTTCTAGGCCTTGATGGTTATTGACACGATTACTTTAATGACTACGAAGATTTTAAAAAAATAAGAAAGTTACGGTTTGTATGACAAACACATCAAAGAATACAAGAAGATTAACTTCGGATTTTAAGCTACTTCAGGTTTGATGGCAGAATTGTGGACAAACCTGGTAAACATGATGCTGAGACTTTGGAAGCAATCGCAGAAAATGCAAAAGGCTTGGCTGGACTATCAGGAGAGTGCATTTGGGTAGAACTTAAAAAAAATTCTTGTTGGTAAATGTGTAAACGACTTATTTCACCTGATCTATGATCTTGATATGGCTC
Organism: Dipodomys merriami; assembly: GCF_024711535.1. Classification (NCBI taxonomy): domain Eukaryota; kingdom Metazoa; phylum Chordata; class Mammalia; order Rodentia; family Heteromyidae; genus Dipodomys; species Dipodomys merriami. The sequence continues at coordinate 3,412 of NW_027202354.1, read as the reverse complement.
CTCATAAAGGGTTACCCACAATTGCAAGTTTAGAAGAATATAGTGAAGTCAGTGAAAATGTTGATACTTGCTCAGCAAAGCGAAGGACCATCTTGGCCTCACTGCGGAAAGTACAAGATGATGTCACAAAATGGGATTTGAGGTTGAAGATTTCACAAGAAGAGGAAAAACATTGGCTTATTTAGAGTTAAAAATAGGAAAGACTTAGTTAAAGCATCAGATCGTTCAAAACCATTGAAACCCTATCAAAACTTCATTGTAGATTCCAGAGAGCCAGATGCAAATGCCAGAGTATGTGAGCTGCTGAAGTACCAGGATGAACGGAGTCTCCTCACGGAGATGTAGCAGTGGTCCCTGCCCCCTTCCCTATGAGCAGACCTGACATTAGAAAAGTTGGCATTTCTTCCAGGAAGGAAATTGGTGCTGTGTTACAGCAACTGCAAGTACAGTGGGAAAAAAAGTGGCTGCCAAATGGAAAAAGAGGAATTCCTAAGTTACATAAAGAAGACCTAGAACGAAGAGCTGGTTCTCAAAACGATAAGACTGGTCAACTTTGCCTTTCTATGAGATTTAAGAAGCTACAGCAGAGTTAGGAGAGAATCCATTAAGAAAAATCTTCTTGCTTTGTGAAACTATTTCAGGCACTGACTGAAATGGAGTCTACCACCTCTCAATCTGATTTTATCAAAGAATCCTAGAATGTTTTTGGTGTAGGTTCTGACTTAACTGTCTATTCTTTTCAAATAAAAAATGGTTTTACATAGGGAACAACTAGGATTGACCTTAAATGTAACTATTTTTCTGGGTGTTGTATTCCTGTAATCCTAGCTACTTGGGAGGTGGAGACATAAGGAAATGAGTGAGAGACTAGCTAGCAGTTAGTGAAACCCTGTCTCAAAAGCAAAATATAAACAAAAGGCTGGGGTGTGATTCAAGTAAAACAGCAAAAATAAAAAAAAGAAAAAAAAGATGCTTAATACTATGTGCATTGAAATAAATGAGATACTTTGTAGACTGATACATTTCATTCTTTACCTGAATTCCAAAATTAACTTGTACCTATAATTGTTGGTAAATCTATGTAAAATATCTATCAGTTCTTTCCAGGGTGTCACTTATTCATAGTGGCTTTTTTCTAGCTATCTATGTTTTGGTATGTAGCTGTTATTTGTCTGTCATAAGGATTTCATATGTGTGTGTAACCTGGAGAAGTTAACTTGTAAAGACTTTGGTGTATTATTTTAGTAAAATATTACCTTTGGTTTTGGAAGGTGAGTGGGTTTATATCAGATTTTAATGAGATAGTGATAATACTGCTTTTTTAAGGAAGCATAATTTATTTTCACTAATTAAAATAATACAACTTACACACACACACACTCACATAAACACACACAAACAGAAATAGGACGTCCAAAGAGTGAACCAATGCAATAGTGATACTCACAAGATACTATGTTGGAAGTGAATTTTACAACATGGATGGGCAGAGAAATAGGGGTATAAGGGATAGCAAGAGAAAATGAGAGAGAAGGCTAACTATGTTCAACATGAATTGTACTCATTTCCATTCTTATGTAACTGTAACTCTCCTGTACATCACCATCACAATAAAAAATAATAAACATAGGCAGTCAAAAAATAGGATGTTCAATAAGCATCACCACATACATTATGCTGCATTTGATGTCATTGTGCCACAATTCTTCAGCTACAAAATCCTCTGTTGTGCTCGCTTTCATGTGTGTACTCCACTGATGACCAAAGCAAGCCTTGCTAAGTGGTATGTGACTGAATTTATAGGCACTAGATGAAGCTGAAGTACAATTTTGACCATATGTGATTTTGTCTTAAGCACTAACTCTATTTAGATTCTAAAGTTAATCTATTTTATTAGTTTGATTTTAATGAGTTGCTGAGTTATGGATAACACCCTAGAAATGGAAAGGCAGAAAAACAACCTGCTTTGCTTCACTTTAGGTGAAATAAGTCGTTTACACATTTACCAACAAGAATTTTTTTTCAGTTCTACCCAAATGCACTCTCCTGATAGTCCAGCCAAGCCTTTTGCATTTTCTGCGATTGCTTCCAAAGTCTCAGCATCATGTTTACCAGGTTTGTCCACAATTCTGCCATCAAACCTGAAGTAGCTTAAAATCCGAAGTTAATTTTCTTGTATTCTTTGATGTGTGTGTCCTACAAACCGTAACTTTCTCATTTTTTTAAAATTTTCATAGCCATTAATGTAATCGAGTCAATAACCATCAAGGCCTAGAAACATGGAGTTTATAGTGAGGTCTCTGTTTTCGACATCCTTCTGCCGGGCAGCTGTGAATTCTACCTAGGCATGTCTTCCGTCACTTGTGACATCTATCCTCAGTGTGGTAATTTCAAAATTGCCTTCACGAAGCATAGCCATGATGGTTCCCTGCTTCTCTCCTTTGTTGGTCAGTTATTCCTTTTTTTCATCAGTTTCAGAGTACAGATTTGAGCAACTTACACCCAATTACTCTACAGCAGAAACCCCTTCTGATGTATGGTTGCCTTGCAGTTGAGTGTTTGCTCGTCAGGAATCTGGAAGTAGCTCAAATCTATTGCAGCTACCATCCCTGCACTTGGGCCTGAGGAGGGAACTATGGAAATGGGAAGTTAAAAACTGTACTCTGAGAGGATCCCAATCCTGCCACTTACTGAACTTGCACCAATGGGGAGCCAGAAAGTTGGACGATGAATGCAAAGGCCCCCAACACTTCATTTCCCTTGCCTCCAGTGGTGGCCTTATAAACAAACTCTCTTGTATATGGGAAAACTTTCCACTTCAGAGATCCACATATTGTGCAATAGGCCTCCTTCGTATATGAAGACTGGGAAGGAGAAGTGGCAAAAAGTCAACATAAATCAATAATAGTGTCCTTTGCTCAAGTCTTTTATATTCAATGGTGCCCAAAGCGCCAAGGACAATGTTTTTAGAGCTCCACAAATTGTACAATTCCAAACCTTCAATGTCTGGCTTTCTAGCTTCAATACTCATAATTTAGCACCTGAGACTCTATAGCCTATCAACCATTCACTATTCAGGGAAAGGTAAAGGAGGGGCCTAGTTCAGAGACAGTATCCAGGCAAAAAGGCCACACAGTGCAAATGACCAACTAAAGGGAAACTGATGTTGGGCCAGGATGCCACCTTAGGCTGGACACTGGAACCACAGGAAAGAAAAATACCCAAGGAAACCCTGATGCACACAGAATGACTGACAGTAAGTTCTATCCTAGGACAAACACGTGGAGGCTAAAGCTCCCATAGATCTATGTATCCTACTTTGAGGAGAAGTCAGTAAGTCTACCCTGGGAGACTAAAATGTTTTCTAAGGTACCAGTGCCTAGGTAAATTCACCATACTGCAATTTCTTTCT